>NC_140704.1:53972500-54247500 GCF_050655825.1 Lonchura striata | reverse complement strand
TCAGCAGCACTCCTGTGCCTTGGAGCAATGTGAGTGAGAAGAGATTTTAGCCAATACCTGAGCAAATAAGCAGAGAGGTCATAGCACTCATCTCCTAGCCACAGAAATGTTATAAAGTTCACAAATAGTCAGGAATTTATGTCAAAGGCATAATTTTACTGAAACAGGAATCGGGACATTCCAGGTATACAGGTATAGCTAGTACCTGAGAGGTCTAATAAATCACCAACATCAAAACTCAAATGTACTGTCCAAACAGAATAAAGTGTTATATTTCTTACTAGGTGCTGTAAGATAAGGACCTCTTTAGAATTACATTTTTTATGAAGCTCCATAGAAGTAAAGAAGGGTCAAAGAAATGTAATTCAATTAAAAGTCTGGAATTATAGAATTCCTCATCTAATCTTCTTCTAAGTCTAATGAATCATTCAATTTCTTTTAATTCATCTTTTCAAGTTCTCTCCTCTGGGCATTTAAAATTGCTTTATATCATCATAGTCATAAAAAAAAAATTATGCCCCTAAGAAAGGATATGCAGTTTTGCAGGAAGTAATATAGACATGTCCAATTTCAGATCAGCATAGTCTACCTTCAAAGAAATAAGTCTTTTCCAGAAAGCATGAGTGGCTTTAGCAATATCTGGGTGAGTAGTTGTATGCTCAGTCAGAACCTCTTTCCCTTTTGCCAGGTTTAAAATTCATCTTCTCACCTCACATGAGAGGGAATACCTGCCTGAGGTGCAAGACTGAATTCTCAAGATGATTTTCTCATTTGTTAGAAGTTCTCAGGACCGGGAAATGCCAGATCTAAAACTGGAGGTGAACATCACATTTAGTCTCTAGTAAAACCTTGACTCAAGATAACCTGGAGACAGCTTCTCCAGAAAGGCTCATAACCCCAAAGCTGGCATCACTGCATCCAGTTCCTGGGTTAAAAAGTGTAGCAGCCTTGCATCATCTGCTGAAAGAGAGGTGGAATTTCCAAGTGAATTTACAGTATACAAACACCTCAGTTCTTCCCAATTAACTTACCTGAGACATGTACTTTGAGAACATGGCTCCTCTAAGTGCCAGTGCCATTTGGAGTTAGTACACACGGAGAGGCACCCGCAGCAATGGCTGACTGAGGTGTCAGTGATTTGTAAGAAATGCCTGTCATTTCCCACTGGATACCAGTGGTGTCTCAGATGAATTGAGGTGCAGAGATTTAGATGGGTGAATATGGCCTCAAGTGTCAACATATATTTTAGAAATATTTTTACAGAGTACAAAGACACTCGCTTCATGCAAAAGATTTTCCTCCCAAAACTCTCAGAGATCTTTACATATAGGAAAACAAAGATGCTGAAGTGAAAGCCACTGGTTCCAAGTGTGTCAAGTTTGGGTGACCAATCTGTGATATGCCTCAATTTGCAAGTTCATCTAGAATATCTGTGGTCATAGATGTATACGCTCCTTTAATTGAGAGTATAATTTCAGGTCCAAATTCCATACTTTTATCTGGACCACTGGTACTTTTTTTAATGGGTTATTTTTCTATTTTAAGTAAGCAGCAGGGGATACATACAATACAGGGATACATACAATATATGTATTTACATATATTTGCTTCTCAGTGCTTAGAATCCCAAAAGAATAGTCACCCCATAAGCAGTGATGTGACTGGGTTAATTTCACCACTGGAGCCTGATTTTCAAAGAATTGGATGTTGTTGTATAGGGTTCCGTACCACCATGAGTTTATGTCTCCTTGACAAAGGTAGTGAGTTGCCTTCACACATCTTAACGAAGTCTTAGTTTTCATCAGTGTCACTTTGGGCAACTGTGTGGAGGTGTCTGTACTTACTGCTGATACTGATTTTTATCTCCTGCTTCTCCTGCTTACCCCAGCCACCTGCTGCCTCACAGCAGTTTCCATGAGTTAGCTTTGCTCAATGTACCTTCTTGGAGAGGAAAAAAGTCTTTGTTTCTCATACCGAAATAACAAGGTATCCCTAAGCAGAGAACAGATGGTACAGGACTGCCTTAATGTGCATAGACCAGTATGTACAACTATACTTTTCTTGCTTCCAATCTTTTAATTTCTCATACCTAATTTGATCACCAGACAGCCTGTAAATAATGCAGAAAATTGTACACAATCCAAAAGCTTATTGATGCTGGGGTTTTTTGATTCTTCAGCAGAGTTGTAACATAATTGAGATATGGTCATCTGATTAAAATACATCCAGTTGCATACATGGAAAAAAGCCCATTCTCATATGCATATTAGTGCCTTAAGAAGTCCAGTGAATGCAATTCTAATGAAATATTTATATGGTGTTCAGAAAGAGGGAAAAGATGATTTTCAGCAACATGAAATAATAGTTACTCTTTATTCAAAATTATGTCAAAGATTAAACATTTATTTTCACTTGAGCACATTGCTAATGACCACTCATTTCTTCATAAAAAATTACTCCACTACATCCTATAAAATCTGTATTTAAAAAGGCATTGATAAATTGAAGGGAGTTCAAAGAAGGGAATAAAAAATGATTAAGTGCTGCAAGTATTGACTTATGACTGAAGATTAAAATAATTGAATGAGTGTGTGGGCTTGCTAAACATTTCTTACAACTTTGTTCTCAAAAAGGTACATGTTTGATTCTTTTCAATTCAGGTTTGAAAATCGAGAATAATCTCAGGAAGAATGATCTAGTTGTAAAGTAGATACACTTTTCAACTTAAAGACTCCAAGTTTGTTGCATAGCTATCTATCTTTAAAAACTCTTACTTCTAAATTCATTGCTATCAATGGCGTATTTTCAGGATAAAAAACTACGTAACTTTAGTAAGCATGACTGAACTTAATATATTAAAGATAAGCTTTGAAGAAATTTACTGAATTCCCCAATTTTTCTGTGTGAAAATAAAGACTGAATTCATCAGATTAAGGCAGAAATTTGTACTGACAAGCAGATCATGTTTGGATGTTTGGTTCTGAATCTATTACTTTGTTGGCAAAACAATAACGAAAGAAAAATAAATATTATGCTGCTGTAGCACTAAGAGAAAAAAGTAGAAAAGAGAACACCATCTACAAACAGAATCCTATTTATTTTTTGCCTATTTTGCTCCTTCAGTTCTCTGTCATGAAGCCACTATCATGTGAGGAGCAAGAAGAAATCTCGGGAAAGATATTTATAGGTTTCAGCCCCGAGTAAGAGCCCTGTTTGACTGCTCATAACATTTCTGGAGGTGCCTATTAAGGTAGTAGCAAAGACGCCCAAAATTACCTCAATGTCTCAAGTAGTTCATCTCTCCACATCTCAGGGTATGTAAAAGTTAAATAAGTAGAAGGGAAGGTTTGTTATGGCCAAGATGTATTTTACAGTTACACCAGAATTAGTTTGTTGGGACTGACCATTAAAATGATATCAATTAGTAGAAAGAAATGGAAAGAGCAAAAGGAAAAAGCATCATGTTGCTACTTTTCACATACGTGGTTTGCTCACATGCTGAGTTTCCCCAGTTTTGGTTACTAATGCTAATACAGAATGTAATAAAACTAGGAACACCCAGAGAAGTGTGACCAAGATTTTCACAAGTGAATGTCAGGCTTTAGACAATGGCAAATAAAACAGATAAGTATTTTTTACTTTTAAAAGAACAAAGAAAGAGTAAGATGTAGAAGTTTGTAAGTCACAAATTGCACAGAGCAACAAACAAGTGACATGGACTGCCTCTTGAAATTGTTAGAGAATATGTTCAAAACAAGCAAAATAACATACTTTTTCTCATAGGGTGTGATTTAATTGTGGAACTTGTAGCCACAGGGGAGCTTGGAAGCAAAAAAGTATAAATTACTTCAAAACAGGACTAGATAAATTAATTTAAGGATTGACTTAGTATTGTTTCACAATAATTAAATTCAATGGTTTACATGTGACCTCAGGCTGAGGAAGTCCCTTGACTGCTGATTTCTGAATCCTGGGATGATGCACTGAGGGAAGGATCACTCTAACAGTGCCCTTAAAGATTGCTAAAGTCAGGTAAAAGCCACAGTTGGAGACTGTATGGCATGTTAAATAGGTCAGATGCCATACAATAAAATTCTCTGTGAAACAAAGAACCTAACTCCTTTTTCTTGACTCCCATCCTTACATGAATATCCAGAAGGGCCCAAGTTCAGTGTACATCTTAGAGAGGGAATTTTGTATCAGCAATAGTGATATAAATATGTGCACATCTAATTTAGACTCCAAGCACCTCAGGGCAGGGTCTTCTCATTCTAGGTCTTTGTAAAGCACCAGGTTCACCTGTGATGATGTATAAATAATAATAATAAAGCAAAAATTATGAACCACATCATTCAGATGGGAAAGGTGTCAAAATGGATCTAAGAAAGGACTTTTTTGGTTAATAAAGCACATTTCTTATTTGCATTCCTGGTAACTTTGCAGAAAAAAAGATGCATACCTGAATAAACAGAAATATATTGTTGAGGCTTGGTTTTGCTTTGGGTTTTTTGGGATTTTTTTATTTGTTTGGATTTCAAGACACAATAATTGATGTGTTTGGGAAAACTTCAGAGCCTGAGGCTTCTTACTGTAGGACTAAATTGCCCTATTTATCCATCAGATGTTATCATGGATAAAATAATAGAAAGTCAATACTGTAAATAACTGAAGCATGAGAACTAATTTTTTTGAACCGGAAGTTTTTTAGTGGAAGATAAATCTCTGGTACTTTGATGAACTTTAGTCAACAGAAAGAATATGTCAATGGGACAGGTGTGGTTTGTCTGTCTTGCTGGAAAAGGTGCATTTTCATTAGTGATACCACAAAGATGCAGTGACTGATGCTCTGTAATGTCCTGGTGGACAGCAGACTCTGTGTGTTATGTCATACATGACTGGGGACTAGTGAGTTGACTTGCTGTCATCACAATAAAGACTGTCTTCCCCTGTCTGCACAAAAATGGAGTTGCTAATGCATATTAGTGCTCTAATAATAAAACAAACAAACACACAAACAACATCCCCTCCCAAAAAAAAAAAAAAAAAAAAACACAACAAAACACTTTAAGAACAAAACCACAGTTTCATATTTGTGTTGTAGCATTTAAATTTGCATTGTGTAACATTATTGTTTAAATGATCAACACTGCCCAAGATCAAGGCTAAGCATGTTTCATACTGAATGGTGAAACATGAACTATAAAAACTTAATGGGAACTTCTACATTAATGTAAACCATTTTGCTGCCTTAAAACTGATGAGTGGAATTATTTCTATGTGCAGACAGAAGAAGGGAATTTGTATCGCTGTTTGCAGTTCTAGGTTCCTTACAGAAACAGTTTCACACTTGTGATAGATATTATCAGAAATTGTTTCATTGACAAAGATGTAGGAAAGCAGTTGAAAAATGGTTGGAGAGCTGAAAAGTTTGCTTACATATGGAAACTTTAAAAGTCTTATAGTTCCTAGCTGTAAAATGTAAAATTGCCTAATGAGGAAAACTTTTGTGCTTACAGTAAATCAATCCAACAGACACACCTATAGCTTTGGATGACACTTAGCTGAGATTACATGGTGAAAATATTCATTTTGATAAAGGCCATAGAAATTAACTATTGAATGATCAATAGCCATTGAATGGTAAGCCTCTCCAAAGTCTTAAAAAAAATTCTTTGACACTAAAGGGTTATCTCATGCATCTGGAAATTGGGCTGTTCAGGTATGTAACAAAATACCTGTCGTGTAGGTATGGGGAGCACCTTTGTGCTCACAAGGGTTATTTAAGGCCTTTTAATTAAAGACATGTCAGAATATTTGCTGGGTCAATATTAAGAGCTGTATATTTCCTCCTCCTGCCCCAGTTATCTTTTGTGAGCATTTTATAAGTTGAAGCCCCACCTCACACAGTACAAGTTTGATTAGCTTCTTCAATGCTTCCTCCTGTCTCCAGCAGAGCTGCATGTCTCTTGTTATTTATTTTATGCATTAAATGCTTACAGTGTGCTTGGGGCTGTACAAGACATAAATATAAAGGGAGTCCATGCCCTGTAGGACTTACTGTGTGGAAGACAGAGAGGAGTAATAGCTTGGGTGCTGGTACTGGCTGTTGTTCAGAAATAATGCATTATTGTTTCAGGATTAGGTTGATGCTTGAGTCCAAGAGCATGGATCTGGGGAATGGACAGGATGAAGATGAGGTAACTGAGGCTTGAACAACAGATGACATGTTGGGAACAGGATGTAGAAAGTTAGGGAGCAGAAGTCAGAAGATTAAAGGGACATAAAGTGTCACAGAGTGACAAGAATTAAGATGTGAGTTGCCTCAAGGACATAGTTATACAGAACTTGAAAGTGAAAGTGTTGCTTAAGCTTTAAACAAGCATGAGAGAACCACAAATTGCTAATTTCAGCAGAGAGGAGAAGTCAAGAACTAATCTCTCCGGGTAAATTATTCCCAATCTTTAGTCTGTTTTGTAGAGGCAGTTGACTAAAAGATCTTAAATACCCTACATGTGAATGGCATCAAGAGACAGTTGAAGAGGGACTAGCCCTCAAATATTTATATTTATGACTTCCTTGATGACCTAGGATGTCTGTTGTCTGACTGTTCCAAGTACTTCCTCTCTTCAGGATAATCATGTTTGTACTATAGTAAATATTTTCCCTTCCATTCATGAGTTGTACATAATAAACATCACCATCAATTTATTTAGTGGTCATTTCAGCCTCTGGAAGTACTTTGTATCAAAGGCCACTCTGAATTCCCACATAATCTGAATCAGTAGCACTCTGACTGATTATTAATTGTTTCATCTCAACTTTAAGATTACAAGGAGGCCCTGAGCTCAAATTATGTTTAACAACTTTTGACATTTTGGATATAAAAGTCATGAATAGCTGTAAATTGTTTTCTAAATGATTTGTGTGTCTGTACTTTGAGTAGAGAAGAAGAAGTCTTTATTGTCATAAAATATACCAGGTGTGCAGAAAGTCACAGTGCCAGGTGTAACAACCTTGCTATGGATTTCACATACATCATGAAATAACTTACCAAAGAAAGGGACTGAAAAGCAGTTCTGCTACTTAAAGTAATATCATTATTCATAGGAAAGTAGTTTGTAGTATTTGTAGCTATTCAGAATACTATTATTTCTTCTTGACCTAATTCCAACATGCTGTTCAAACCCCAGTTTGTTTTATGTATTTTTAGTGTTGAAGGAGAAACTCACTCCTCACATAAAGTGTTTCAAGACTCATGTAACTTTTTTAATCATCATAGTTATTTGATACCATTATCTAGTAATCACTTTACAAAACTGATGATCACTCACAAGCAGCTTTGAGCAGGATTGCTGAGAAGAGTATGGATTGATGAAGACAAAACTGTTTGATATTATTCACTGGCTTGTGGGCAGTAAATGCCACTGCTTTTCACATTTGAAACAGAAAAGATATATTCACTTCAGTATAACACTGTGCTACATCCTCTGAAAATGGAAACTTTCTTGCAGTCCATAACTCCTCTTGTTCTATGAAATAAAAAGTCAAGATATTTTGCACTTATTTCAGTGATGTGATGTCCTCTCTGTATTTATAACTGGAGCTTGCATTGTATCACGAACCTGTTACATTGGGAAGAAGCAGTACATTTTCTATTAGCAATTAGTGGCTTTCACTATCATGCAAAAAAATCACCTTATTTCACACCAACATAAGCTCTGTGAGTAAATTTGGATATAAATGAACATATTCAGCACAAATATAGGTACAGAAATAGTCTGCTACAATATGATTAAATCCCCAAAGACTCTCTAGATAAATGCAGATTAATTCACTGAAGTTAGAAGCTTATCTATATTTTTACAAGGGTCTTGAAGATGACAGGCAGGGATTTCACTTGGCTAATGTGCTTAATGCTGCCAGACCAGACATTCAGGGCTCTCAGAATTTAGGAACAAATTTCCAGTATAGGTTCAAACTGTACACACTTGGGTAGCACTGTTCTATGTGGAGAAATAGATGTTTGATCCTGAACATGGATGTGTGTAACTGGAATGCTTCCATTAAGAGCCCTTTGAGAGGAGCGTGTGTGCAGTAACAGAATGCAGCAATACATTGTTTACTGAGGGCCTGAAAGGTTTTGAAGAACGTCAGTCTCAGTGTTCTTTTGTGTGGCCTGACAGCAAATATTTGTGACCCTGGGAGCTAACCAATCACTAGGTCCATGTGGAGCCCTTGGAGTGCTTCATAACCAGAAGATATCAGTGCTTCCCTAGTGGTCCTTCTGCAAGATGGGCTAAGGTCCATGTGCCATCTGTTGCCCTTGGAAATTCTTTCCTCACAGAGGCTTGGATTTTCTTCACAGAGTCTTGGATTTTTCTTGCCCTGGTCCCATGGTGTAACAGTGTGGGAACTGCATTGATGTTGCTCACAGTACAGGGGAACTGAGTGCAGGGAATAAGTGTGAGGAAATGGCACCAATCATCTGACCTAATGGCAATCTGGGTCACTAAAACTGTCTTTTTGGAATGAAAATTGGTTTTGATATTCAAAATATTCTTGCATCCCTAAAATAATTCCACACCAGTGGAAGAGAAGCCTGCTGGTTGTAGTAAGGCCCCAAAAGGACAGGACAGAAGATGATATAAGAAGATATAATATCCAGTGTTGCCTGTAGAGCACAGTGAGTAATTGCACAAATTCAACAAGAAGAAAAGATTATCACTAATTGTTAATGATAATTGTTAATTACTGTTCAGACACCTGTTTGACCTTTTGAGGAGTTTCCATTTCATGTCAGTAGGTGAAAAAATTGATTGTGATCAAGTTCCTGATAGAAATGTTAGATACAGTAGCACATCTTAACAAAAGTAAAAAAGGTAAATACAGAAAGTGCAAGTGATGTCCTTCTTATATTTTGCAATTTCTTGCTTGTGTCTTTCTTGTAGATTCTTTCCTGTCTTGGAGAATCAAACAGCTTTCTGGAAGGGTTTTTTTGTGCATTATAAGCTGCAGTGAATAACATATACTTAACAAAATTACACACTGCATTTGCTGTGAGCAGCACCCCAGTTCCTTTTCACTCCTGACAAGAACACCATCACCAAGAAAATCACCGACCTCTATTTCCACCTCACTTTTATTTGGCAGCAAACAGTTGAGTTTGTCATTGGCTTCCTCTAGTATTGTTCAGCTCATGCGGTATGAGATCACATTAAAGAAGATTGTTGCAATTTGTCTCATCTTGTGAAAGCACATGCTGTCCCTATGCACTCAAGCCATACTTTAAGTATGAGTGATTGAGTGTACCTAAGGAATGCTGAGTAAATATGTTGCTGCAATTAGGACTTGAGAAAAAAAAAGGTGTATCCAGTATTTTCCACTCCTTTACCATTTGTGTATAAAAGGTTTACATGATCTTTCCCCTATACTCACAATATTTAGCAGATAAAATAGCCTGGAAAATTTTATCATCTTGAGAGCTGTTTCCTATACAGTTTACCTGCAGAGCAACTGCTGCTGGTAAAACAAAAGAGAATCTGGCCTTGTAAATATTAAGACTGTTGTTTCTAAAGTAAACTAGTAAAATAATTTTTCTTTGTGTTTTGTGCACAGCACAGGGAGGTCTGAAACACATTATTCTAGAAAAGGGTGCTGCAAGATAGGAATCTCTTCCCCACAGCATGCAGTGGTTTGATTTAGCATTTAAATAACATCTTTCACCCAAGATCTTGCAAGTTTTTAAAGCTATTAATTTACCCTCACAACAGCCTGTAAAGAAGTTACAAATGAACAGTAGATAACAGTAGATGTAATAGTGGATAACTTAATAATAAGTTTATCTTTCTTCTGTGGTCACAGAGACCAACACAAAGCCCTGTTTTATGTTCTGTATGAATATTAGTTTGTGATGCTTGTGGTTTTTGAATGGAAAACTAAGGGACCTTGGGTTTCATGTTCAGAGAAAGTGAACATCTAAAATTGCTCTTCATTTCAAGTGCTTAGAGAGAAAGTCAAGTCTGTGTAGACTCAAATTATTTTCCCATAAACAGGGACTCTGTGGTCAATGAGCTACTTCAGAAAACATTACCTGAGGTGATTTGTCTTATGTTACTCAGTTTGTGTTTAGCCACATAGCTAGGATAGACCCAAGCTCCTCTGTCTTTGCTTCAAAATGACCAGGCATGAGATAGTCCAAGTGTGGAAGCAGAATGCATAAAGTTAATGGCCTGCAGAGGATTGGTTGAATTTCCAGTCTTTTCTGGAAATATAATAAATGGCATTCTCTCCTCTTACATGGTTTCAAAGGTGACTCCAGGCTGTACATTTTTGACCAGACTCTGTATTTTGTTTTAAATGCCACTATTATAACTGTTTGTATGCAGAAGACAGACATTAACGTCATGCTATTTAAGCATCAGTAACACCATTATCTTACTGATGCTTTAATTGCTGAACAGCAATTGAATAATGCAGTCCATGTCTAGCTGCTCCAGTATTTTAGGAATAGTTTCTCACAACTATGTTGCACTTGACAATAAGAAGTACAGTGGGCTGGCTGAATTGAGATTTTAATGATGGAAAACATTGCTCTTTACATTCACCCTTGTTGAATTTACATTGAAGTCAACAGCAGCTTTGTTGACTGAGTTCAGGATCAAGCTGTAATATCTAACAAATATGTATGTTACTGCATAGTTAGATCTACTTTAGATTTGTTTACAGGGCACCAGCAGTGAGGAGGACCAAAAACTATTTTTAAAATTCCAAGACTAGTTTGGTGATTAAGGAGGAATTTATTTTATTTTGCTAGTCTCTGGATGCCTCTGGAGACATGCCTTAAACAGCAAGACACTATCTTAGGCTAGTATGGTAGATTTTCATCTCACATTGACTCCATTAAAGTAAGCTTCTATAAACAGACATCAATTACAACCAGTTTAAAGGGTTTTAAAATGTAATCCAGCAGTGCTGCTTAACTAAATGAATCCTGAGAACTGATCTCCAGTGAATTAATAGAGTAGTGTGTGGAGAGCTCACTATGAATCTGAGTTAATGACTGGAGAAGATCAAATTAATTACAACTGTCTCTGAGGACGTGCAGGGAAGAAGTCCCTCAGATCAGCTAAGGTTTGATTAACTCTTCAGGTACCAAATAGAGATTTTCTACAAGTTATTTTTTAAGTAATTGCTACTAAAACAATGGAGTGAGTCAGCTTGGCATTTCTCTGGTGCCATACAACTACTGTAAGAAGTGACAATGCTGAATTTTCCTGCAAATTCCAATTATTTTTTTTTTACTCTTTTTTAATTGAGGACGTTTTAATAGAAGATGAATGTTAATATCATACTAAGATTATAACAAAGTTAATGCATAGCATTTTCTCTGCATGTTACTATAGAAACCATTGGGATGATAGGTTCACATTTTGATAAACATCCAAGACTATGCCACTAAGTTCCCTCTGATTTTTTGCACTTATTATTATTGTTACTACTACTACTACAATTAGTCTCTACACAATTTTATTTGATCTTATAGTGTCAAAGAAGTTGTGATTACTGAATTAAGTAATAAGCAAAACAAGAATAAAACTACTGGTTTAATGTGAGGCTATCCTGATACAGTTATGAGGCCAGGAAGGCACACTGTACTGAAGTTACAAAAATAAAAAAAATGCAAGTCTTAACTGAAGAAGTGCGTATCAGCATTGATCTAAACTTCCATCTTCTCAGAGACAGACTCCTTTCACTTCTTATCTCCACACCTAGTACAACAAGCATTTCACTTTGTAGAACTGTAAAGTCAGCACCTTTTGTGAGGGGCAGACCAATCCAAAGTGTCCTCAGAGCTGGCCAGAACATTGGAATCGCAGAATCACAGAATGAGTGAGGTTGGAAGGCACCACAGTTGGTGATCTGGTCCAGCCTGCCTGCTCAAGCAGGGTCATCCTAGAGCATATTCCACATAGTTGCATCCAGACAGTTCTTGAGTATCTGCTGTGAAGGAGACTGTACACCCTCTCTGGGAAATCTGGTCTAGTCCTCAGTCACCTGCACAGTGAAGAACTTCTTCCTCATATTCAGGTGGAATTCCGTACATCATTCTCTGCTCATTGCTTCTTGTCCTGCTGCTTGGCACCACTAAGAGCCTGGAAACATCCTCTTGGCACCATCCTTTCAGATACTTATAGAAATTGATGAAGTCCCCTCTCAGCTGACTCTTTTTAAGACTGAGCAGGCTCAGCTTCCTCAGCCTGTTCTTGTAAGGGAGATGCTCCAGTCCCCCAGACATCTGGCTTGCCCTCTGCTGAATCCAACCCCGTGGCATATTTCTCTTAGGCTTCTCAGCAGAAGCTGAGTAGACAAGTACAAGTGTAAAGAGTCGTTTTTTTAGAAATATTTGCACCAGACAGCATAATGACATGCCTCCAGCCTATGAACCACATAATCAGACTGTAAAGGTCTGTCTGCTGCAGAATTAAATTTATTGTCTCTCCATGCTTTTGCATTACTCAAAACTTTAAAGAGTATGCTCCTTGTTTTTATATTCAGTGATGTGGAATCCTCTGAATCCTTTCCCCTCAGGGAAAACCCCAGAACATTGCCTTGGGAAGACTTACCATAGAGTTTTCCCCACCTAGGTTGAAGGAGAAGACTTCCCCATGGAGTCTTGCACAGCACCACAAATCACTCCTGTTCCCTTCCCTGTATGATCCAAATTCTAGTGTTTCTCGTTTCCCGGTTTCCTCACTGGTTGTGGTATCCCTGATGGCTGACCCTGTCTTCCCTGTAGGCCAATGGCCTTTGCCCTGCCCTCTGTACCGCCCCAGTGCCATCCCATACTTAACCTTGTGCAGACCACATGGTCTTGTCTTTTGTCCCTCATTTCCTTTTGGTGTGCCAGAATTAACCCTTGCTGGAACAGAATCCTACAAAAGGCCCTTCTGCCTCTCTTCGCTGAGCTAGCTGTGGTGAGTGTGGTGTGGAGATTTGACTGCCTTGCCTGAATGCTTACCCAAGTGGCTTTTCCACAGGAGATGCTTATTGGGGAATAGCTATATGTAGCAGCATCCACCATCTAAACCCACACTGCTACAACATGACTATTCGGTTCTTAGTTTTTTTCCCCACAAAACTCCAACAATAAAATCTTGCAATGCTTTCACCTTTACAGTGAAAGGGGGGTGCTGTCAAGCAGGAGAGCGAGGAAGACTAAAGAACACGTAATTATCATGAACCGACAGAAGATATCTTCCCTAATAAGGGAAGCTGCTAAATAGCTCCTAAACAGTTAAGCAGCATTTAGAGTAGGAATAAGCAGCATTTAGAGTAGGAATAAGCAATGCAAGCTGTCCTTTCTTCTTCTATCCAATAACTGCCTCTGTCCAATAACTGAAACTCCTGAACGATTTCAGAGAGAAAGAAGTGACGGTCTAGGTTTCTGCAATTTTCAAAACACTTTATAAGCATGGCAAATTAGGCATATGATAACATGATGGTTACTCTGAAATCATTGGAAAAACCTCTTTCCTATGAAGTGAATACAATGATTCAGCAATGAGAACTGCAAAACAGACTCAACACCCTGATTTTCACAGACTGACAAAAATATTCCTTTGTATTCGACTTCTTCCACAAAATCTATGCAACAAAAATCCTAATGTTAGGGTTGGGGATATTTTTTTTTCTATTCTAAACTGTTGCTTGTAATACATTTTGTCATTGTGTGTGTATAACATATACTTTCTTATCCACAAAATATATGTATACCATGGTTTATTTTATAATTTCAGCTGTTTTGAACTGTAGAGCCTTTTTTATTTTTTTTGTACAAAGTATTATTTCTCATCTAGCAGACTCTGGAGTTAAGGTGGCATATTTCTTCCAGAAAGTGTAAAATCATATACTCGAACCACTGTTTTTCAGCAATATTTTGGGGGATGTTGCAGTGGCCTTTATTACTTCCAATCTTCTTTATTTCCTGTCTGTATATACATAGAATTTGGCTTCTTATGCCTACTTCAAGGAATTTTTTAGTGAAGTACAATGACCTTACTGTTTGCTTGGTTTTGTTTCGAAGTAAAGTCAAAGTATGCTTTCTTTAACAATTGTAAAAGTTCTTTCTCATATTTCTTCAAATTTTCAAGAACTTTTTAAAAACTTCACTTTTTTGGTCACTGGAACTTAATACAGTGATCCAGTACCTGTCTCATCAGTAACTCCAATACAACAATAATGTTACGCTTCTTCTCTTGCCCAGGATGCTTCTGCTTCCAGCAGTAACTTTGGGAAACAGCTGTGCTCTGGTGTTAGGAAGCAGAGCGGCACAAACACTGCAGACAGGTGCAGAAGAGAACTCCATTATTGCAAAAACCAGGCACCTTTTAAAGCAGTTAGGCTTTTATCAGTTACGTGCTTTTAAAATACAACAAACATAACTCAACCAACCACCATACAACACAATGTGAACATGCAATGATTATGTAACTTGTTTTTCCTACCTCTAATTTGGTGAAGTCATTCCCAGAGTCCTTTTCTACTCAGCCAAAGTAACAGAAGTGAGCCATGATTTTACAAGGGTAACAAGGCCTTCATTTTGTAAAGTTGTACCTAATTGCAACACTCTGGAAGCTCTGTGATGCACCAAAAGAAGCAGCTTTAGCCTGCAAGAGGCAGCTGTTCTTTTGGAGATATATCCTCTTGTTCATTGGTATATCATTGTATATTTTGTGCTGTGTTAAAATGGTTTTAGACCCAGCTAACTTGGTGAGTCAGGTCACCTTTTATTCCTGCCTAATATTTGCCATTATGGTGTTGTGCTTATATATTTTATTGTTAGATATTAATATGAATTATGAGAGAAAATGTAAACTTCTTTGGGCATTGCAGTGGTTGTATTCTTCTGCGTCTACTTTTGATCCATGCAGAGACTGTTAAAAATACTCCTTTCAGAGAATTATGCCCAAGTGTCAAACTGTCAGTTAGCTAGTTCTTAAGCCATTTGACATGTACTATATTGTTGCGGTATATGCCTGATTTTCTAAAAAGAAATCTGAGGAGTTCATATCACAATTTCTTTGTACAACAAACTGGTAGCTCTCTTAAAGACTGTAGTCAGACTTGTCCATCTAAGCCAGTTTTTCATAAAGCTACATTGATTGGTGCTATTTATTTTCCTGTTTCTTAATTAAGAGAATCCAATGCCATATTTTTAATTTATTTTATTGAGATTGAAGTCTGTTCAGCATCTTATTTAAAGAACAATTCTTAATCATGCCTTTTTGCTAACAAACTATGATTTTTGTCATATTTTTCCTCATGTTTTTCTCTCCTAGAATCAGGGTTCTTATTACAGCTTTTGTAATTTCTCTTTTGAATCCTCAGATGCAGATATTAGTAAGAGTTCAGTTCTTTATACAACGTCAGGAATCTGATGAACCTAATCTGGTCATAATCTCTGGTCAATATCACTCACCAGCATGATGTTAATTCATCTTCACCAGTTATTAGGACGTCCAAATTAGGGTTACTGCTTTTTATATACATATATACTGCTTTTTTTTATTATTTTATTTTTTAAGACTTGTAGTCATGTTTAGAAACTCTGATCAATTAATTGTGATTGTTTTGTTATGGGTTGGGTTTTTTCTCACTACTTAACTATAAAAATTTATCACCTCTTCCATCTGTTCCCTCCCCCACTTCATATGTTAAATGCAAATACATCTGACAAAAGCATTCTGCCCTGACTGGTTGGTTTTCAATAAACTCCAAATCAGGCTTTTATAATGAGCAAATAATGCAGATTTTACAAAAATTAAAGGTACAAGGAAATTGTCACCGAAATTGACAATATTCTGAAGCATTTTACCATTTATGTTGCATCCTCTGATGTAATTCAGCACTTCCTAATATTTGCCTGGGATTTAGGTTCCAGTATCCTTTCACTATGGATTTAGTTATGTATTTCTCTAATAACAGCACAACTGTAAAGAAGATGACTAGTACTGTTTAAATATTAAACTTCCACAGTGAATTTTTCCCAAGTTCAAGTACATTGCTTACCTTTTGCTTGTATTATTAGTTGTGTTACACTGCATTGTTATGTAAAACACTTTGCAATTTTTACACTGCACCAAAAAGCAGGGATTGAGATTCCATAAACTGAAAGGAAGAAGCATCCTAATAGTTTTGAAGCTATAGCAACTTCAGAAGCCTCAGGAAAAAAAACACAAATGCATACAGTACAATTCATATGGCAGTTGCAGTAAGTGGTTGACCTTTGCAGAGAATTAAAGGAGGGATCCTGAGTGAGATAGGGACCATCTGAGTGAGGAGTATTTATGAGTTCCAGATTGAGAGCAGGAAACTTGTTGGACATCACTGAGTAACTGATCCAATACCAGGGTAGGTTACCACAAGATAAGAAGACAGAACTAGGATGAGAAAAGGGCTAAAAAAAGATGGCAAGAGCTGAAAGAGGAAATGTGATAAAATTAATTTTAATATTATAGTAAAGAACAATGAGATTTGAACAACAATGACATATGTGCTTGGTGTAGAAGTAGACAGGTGGAGTGAGATTATTCATGTGAGGGGAGAGTAATAATTTCTGATTTTAGAGCACCCTTCTGCAATGCAGGGAAAGGAAAGAGGCTGAAGCAGTCCCACAGATAGCTATGAATAGTCAGAAAGGCCTAGATGAGAAAGGTGGTTTGCCTAGTGAGTAACAAAGCAAATTATGAAGGTCAGTCATAAGAAAAGTCTTCTTGCCAGAGCAAAATATCAATTAGACATTACCTTGGAGGCCTGAGGAGAAAGGAACTGAGGTGATATTGTCAATCTTGACAGAAAAAGAGGAGAATTAGGGGAGAGAATAAAGTAATTTTTACAATGTAAATTCCTCATGGCATAAATCTGTCTATTTTATTTTTCTGGAAAATATCATGCATGTTTGACTCTGAATCAATCATGTTCTGTGGACAGTAAGCCTTTAGTTGCAAATATAGTCCAAAAAGGAGGGAAGATGAAACAGATTGAATGGTACAGTTGGGTAGGAAAAACTTCTTTGGGACTATTACTGAAGGTATAAGAGCAAATGTAAATAACCTAAAAGGGCTTGGTTAAAAAAAACAAAACAAACAAAAAACAACAAAAAACAAACAAACAAACAAAAAAAAACACAAAAAAAAAAAAAACCACAAAAACATTAGGAGAGGAAAGAAGGAAAGAAAAACAGTAAGAATGTATGTAAAGCAGCAAGTAATTAGGGTGATATTTCCATGCCACAATGCAAGAATGCAGCACTCTCATGCTGGACAATTAACATAGGTACCCAGCCACATCTCTCACTTCTGCCTAGGAAGGAGACAGGAAACAGAAAGTGATGGAAAAAAAAGAATGTTTGTATGTGTGTGGGAAAAGAGAAAATTTGCAGCTATGTCAAATAGGTGTAGTAGATCAAGATCTCTGAGTTTTTACTTTAATACAAGTCTAAGCCACAATACATCAGCCATCAGATATCCAGCATCTGTTAACACACAAAATACAATTGATGCAGCAAGTGCTACCACAAGTCATTACTTCATTACTAGGTTGGGTTGTAACTAAAAGGCCAAATAGTTTCAGACTTTGAAGGATAAATTCCAATGTGCTATGCAAAACAACATGCTCTTCCACCTGCCAAGCACCTAATATGTCCCAGTGGTGGACATTTGTGTTAATCTATGCAGGCAGGTCAGAGGAAAAGCACCCACCTGGACTGAAGAGCTGGGATCATTTGCTTTGTGTTCAGCTGGTGCCATCAATATTTTCCTATATCCAGGGAATGATTTCATAGCCATGAAATTATAAGAAAAGCAACAGTTCTTAATATTCTGCCAGCAAAGTTAATACTACAGGTGCAGCTTCTTAGGTGACTGAATTATCACAGTTTGCATGATCACTGTGCTCTTTTCTTGCTGAGAACCATTCCTCAGTATAATATCTGTGTTCTCAGTGAGAACAATACTGAACTGGAAAGTGTTCACATGGGGAATAATTTTCCCATGGGATAATTTTCAGTTAATACTGGAAGGAAGGTATCTATTTACTGTATGTTACTGGGCTTTTTTTGGCATACAGCTATCCTCCAATATCCTAGAAATGTATTGATGTTACTTTTAAGCTGAAAAAGGATAACTAAACTGATTGCTCCTTAACCTGAAGTTGTTCTGTACCAGAAAAGGTAAAAAAGCCTTCTAATGGCTATGTAGCTGACCAAGTCAATGTACCATAATTATGCCTACATATTATCTCTATAATTCCTATTATTTGAATTGTCAGAGCCATAGGGTATATTTTGGGACAAAAAAGAAAGAAGTCACAGATGCCCATCTGGGACAGCTTCCTTGCTGTTCTTTTTATATCGGTAACTAAGAACTGATGAGGCAGGGATCAGGCCTACCATAATTCTCATTAAGAATGCACCAAAGAGTGTTAGGTTTGGGGTATACTAAAGTAATGCTGGTCACATGCAAAAAGGCAACTTCCGTAAGTTCAGTTGGGCAGACTGCTGTGGCGGTAAAGCACCATTCCAGCCGAAAAGTGAATAATTTTGTGAATCTAAGGATACAGAAACTGCCATATTGCATTGGCTCAGGAATCCATCTACTGTAATGTCCAGTCTCCAGCACTGACCTCCTTCAGAAAATGATGTCTGACAGTAATGTCACTGATAAATTTTTCATGCAAGAACTGGCTGCCAGATAAGGCCCTAAACACAGAATGTACAAATGGATGAAGCTGTGTAAATGGATATAATGGAGAAAAGGAGTGGAGTTGCTCAAGGATGTCTTGTTGTCACAAGTGGACAGGCTTTACTTCAAGATGTATCTTTATTAGTGAATTATTTGTGTTTCTGACGTACAACAACAACTCCGAACATTTAATAATGGAGGAATGCTGCGGAGGCAGAATCAGGAATAGGTTTCATAGCAGGGCCAGTTGTCCAGTTGAGGGTAGAGGTAAGAGACCAGGAAGGAAAAATCACAGTAAGTGCTGTAAACAGAAGGAACATAAGCAAGACAAAAATAAACGTCTGTTGCTCCAATATACAGGCAGCAATATCAGATCCTGCAGATAGTCCCTGGGCTAGTGTTTAAGTAGAAGCCTCAATTGCTTTGCAATAATTTGCAACATCTTTTTAAACTGTTTTATAGGCTGTAACGCTCTCCCCAGCTGCCACAGGAGTGGGCAGATCTTTTCATTAAGTTTAGGTAAGTGAGCTTTCCATTTAATGCAGTGGCTACACCAAGAACAAAATACTAAAAAGCAAGATGAAACAATTGTTTTACGAGGGTTTGATGCCTGCCATTCAGTCTAGAGTAGCAACAGCAGGATAAATGAATTCTTGATTTGGATAACACATGAGATATGCAATACAGTGAATACAAAAGAAGGCTAGAAAACTCATCAAAACCAAGTATCCTGTAGCATCCCAGCATAATCATTAACACTCCACTTTGTCCTGATTTTAGAGGAACTATTGATAATTCTTCTTTTAATTATGAAACATTTTTTTCACTGTCTCTTGCTATGGCCTGTCTATTATTGTTCTGATAGCTGTCTTGCATATATAGGTATTATTCTGATAAACAGGTACATGCTGTACAGAAAGCTGTGTGCCAACAGTATCTAGTTGGATAACACCCTTAATTAAAACTTTTATATTGAATAAGGTCAGTTCTGAAAAGAACAAACCAAACCTAAAACATTAAAAGTTTTGTTGCATTAAAACTTGTTATTTTTTGCTAATGTTTAATCAAGTGTTTCTGTTCTCTTACTGAATATGCTAAGGAGTTTTTATTTACATAATTGTGAAAATTATAATAACACGTATATTTCAGAGGTTTGCATTCCCAGTACACTCAAAGCAAGTAATTATTGAAAGAGATTATTTTTCTTACTTGCCCCATGCCTGTCCAGAGCCATATAGCTGAGCACTTCACCAGAGTATAAAATTTGTTGTAGTTAAATACAAGATAATAAGATATAAAACACTAAACTATATACAAATTATAAAACATTCTAACTTAAATGTAACATGAAAATGTTTAGAAATCAACCCAGGTAACTTAAAGAATATGTACTTAAAGTACAGTCCAGGAACAAAATAGGAATAAAAGAAGAAACACTTAACCAAAGGCAAAGGAATTTTTATGTAATGTTTTGAGAATGCAGTTTAGCTGCAGTAGAAAAAAATGTTCTTTTTTCTTCATAATTGAAGTCTTTAGGGATCCATCCAGAATGTTGCTTAACATCCATAATTTAGAAGTACTCTATTTCAGCTCGGTGGAGATTGGTGGTGGGGGGGTGTTTTGTATGTTCTTATATCCAGGACATGTGCTTATTAACTTTACCAATAACCTTAGTAAATTAGAGACAGTGTAGCCAAATTTGTACTTAGAAATGTGGATTGAATAGTTGATGTCCTGAGAAAACACAGGTATTAATTCTGGAGGCATTAAATATGGGGCTGGAATCAAGAGCAGACTTTTTTTCCCCCAACATTATAAACTTCCATCTGAAGTTAGAGAGAAATATCCTCACCTGAACTTGGCTTTACGTAACTGTCCATGCACATTTAGCTGGGGTTTTTTATCTGTCTTCAATGGGTCTCCATCAGTGGCTGTTTCAAGTTGGATTTGTTTGGGATTTTTAAAGCAAGGCATTTAGAAAGGAAAGCACTCGGCCTTAAATGTCTAAATGCTCACTTGAAATACTTGTTGACTGTTGCAGAGGCAATGCCCAGGCAAAATTAAGTTCACCTCATTTTTATTGAATTGGAAGCAAGTAATCTTTAATTTGTTAGTATGAGAGAGGATGCTTGTCAGGCAGGGATACTGGGGTCACCTTCTCTGGGTTTGCCTTGACTACAGCATGAATACTGCCTTTGAAATAAGGCATCAGCAGATCTACTGCTTGATTGTTTTAATCCCCTTTGTGTAATAGTCTGGGTAAACTGAGGCAATTCTTCCGCTCAAAGGTAAACATAAATCTCATTAATTAGATGGTGTGCCAGTGTGTGAGAAAATATTCTTTTCTAATGTCTTAGCAAGTGACATATCACTGCAGAATGTTCAAAGTGTTCAAAACTGAATGCTTTCACTCCCATTTGCTGTATTTCTTAAGCCAGTAAGAGGGCAAGGCTCTGTTTTAGTGAGTGAATATTGTACTTTAGATTGTAGCTGACCTTGCTGGTGCTGTGACCCTAACTGGAGGGACAAGTAGCAGTAGGAATGACTGACTGATGGATAATATTTGAGATTTCAGTACTCTGCTAGGTGACATCATGGGAGGACTCAAGCCTGAAAACCATTTTGCTTGCTGAGATTAAACAAGAGCAGTGTGGTGGGTCTGATCCTACAAAAAGTAGCTAATTACAGCGGGAGGGAGAGCAAATCTGAAGGGGAGAAGGTGTACAAATCCTGAGGAAGTTTAGCTACAGTGACAATGCACTGATTGGTAGGCTTTAGGTTGTTGAATCCTGTCCCCAAAAGTATTTGAAGTCTCTTGCTTTCTGCACACTACTGAGTTTAGGTAATTCAAAGATGAGTAGTTTTTTTTTTCTCTAGGAGAGAGATCTAAGGGCAACAGGCAATTTTCTAATCAATGACTGTTAAGAGTGGTATTTGGTGAATCCTGAAAAGGAATTCTGTAAATTTAAAAAAATAAGTCTTAAAATCTCAGCTCATCAGGTCAAAATGAAATTATTTTTTGGAGAGGTTGGTTGTACCACTTTATGGGATAAACCATTCTGCAAGTACAGAAGTGAGCTGCTGAACTTGCAAACATTTTTTTCTCCTATGAATGGGCTACAGGCGATTTTTACTGACAGGTTATTATGATTACTTTAATGCACATATGACCCATTGTCTAAAGGACAGCTAAAATTATGAACTGTTCATAAATTTACTGACATTTTGGCAACACTGTCACAGAAGTAAACATTTAATTTGATCCTCATTTCTTAAAATAGCAGTATTGCTACTACTGCAAAAATGCAAAACTTCCTGTTGAAGAAATCTATTTCAGGTCTCTGCATATTAGTCATTCAGCCTTGCTTATGTGTATTTGTGACAAATGAAAGTAGTCATATTAATTCTCCATTTAGTGTGAAAATGAAAGCAAAAAATTTATACAATGCACAGCTTTCTGATGAAAGTTCTTATAAAGCCCTATGTCCCAATTCTAAGCAATCATATCTGTCCATCATCTTTCTTTAAATGATTTTTTTTTATGTAGTTGTCTGCCCCAGCTATTTATGATACATGTGAGGCACAAAGAATAATCTTGTAGCAGGGGAACCTAATAAGTCCTTACAGTCCTTACTCAGGCAAATTTCCCTCAGTGAATAGGAATTATGCTCAAATGATATTTGCATCATCTGGCTCATGGTTTGAGTATTTAGAGACCTTTCAATTCAGTGGTAAAAATGATATTATAATGCAATTAAGCATATTCAGAGTCTTCTGCCCTGTTGTTCACTTCCTCACATTCTGCTTGTTCTCTCACACATTAAGTAGAAGTCACTTAATGAGAGAAAAAAGTCTTACAGGTAGCAATAAGTTGAAGTGGGAATGCCCCTTGTGATCTTTTAATTTTTATATGCTAGTTTTTGCTCTGAAGCAGATGGAAGAACCCTGAGTTCACCAGTTGCTGGTTATATGTACAGATTTTTTTTCCAAAGTAAATTTTAGAATGAATCTGTTAAATGCCTTATTTTCAGGGACAATATTGCTATCAAGGTTCATTTTGTTGGGTTTGCCTAACTCTGGCTTCTTCTGATGCTGTCCTAGGGTGACTTTTATGATGCTTGTATGCTCTGTTGTCTTTTCTATTTATGCTGGATATTAGGTTCTGCACTTTTAAGACTAGTTCCAGGAGCAAAGTGGGGGGAGAAGAAGCTCAGAGTTTGGTATCAGAAGCTGCACTTGTTCCCCTGCATCCTGCTCCTGGGCTGTGCTGTCTGCCGCACGGGCAGATGGCAGGACAGAGCTCTCCTTTGGTTTTAGTTACTTTTTAGCTAGCTGAGGCAGAGAAATTCCCTGGACTGTGGTTTTTCTTTTTTTCTTGGAACTAATCAGCCCTGCTCTGGACTGAAAACCCAGGAAAACACCAGGAGCTCATACCTGTGGCCCACTGGGGCCCAGGACATGGCATTCTCCAGTGCAGGAGGAACTGATAAGACACTGAGTGAGCCAAGCTACAGCCCATGACAAGGACTTTCTGAATTTGCCACCTCTTCAGAACAGTGAGAGATTTTATTGTTTAATATTATTCATTATTTATGCTTGTGAATACTTTGTTAAATAAATAGGGTTTTTCCCACTTTTTTCCAAGGAAATATTTTCCCGAACCAGTAGGGAGAGGGGCCACTTAAATCTTCTTTTTTGAGGGACCCCATTGGAAGCTTCCTCCCAAATTTGCCCTAAACCAGAATAGATGCCAAACATATATTCCTTGTTGCTCACAGCACATGTTTATTTTAATGGCTCTCACTATAGCCTTCTAGACCCTTCCATTCTGTCTTGCAAAGTCTGTGCTTCTTGGTTCCTTGATTCTTTAGAAAATCCAGTTTGGGATTTATTTGCAGAGTTCATGGTGTAGAGTTTTAGGATTGTCTTGGGAACAAAGACAAGGCTTTAGGACAAAGCTGTCCTAAAGTACAGCCACAGAAGGAAGGGAGGTATTGAAAAAGATAAATCATCATGATCAGAACACATATGTAATTTCATGCTGTTTTGCCATAAACCTGGAGTTCATCATAGGAGATTAGAGGGGGGCATACATGTAGTACCATGGCCAAGTAATGACTGGAGGGAGCTGTAAGATTGCTGGAGTGGCAGGTTAATGTAAATTTCATGAAGAAAATGTCAACCTTAAGCAATTGAATACAGTTCAGTTCAGTCAATATATTAAGGTTCAAAACCTCAAAAAATTCTGAAAGCAGAAATCCACATCATGTGTGAGCTATGAAGCAGGATTGGGGATGAGATGGGATGGCATATGCAGATGGGGAGGAGAGTACCCAACCACTTAAGAAACAGGCTTGGCATAAGACTCTAATGACAGGAAAAGTGATGGTATTTTGTGTTCCGTGGACCTGTGAACTGTAGAACTAACACAGACCTAAGCAAGAAGAATTAATTCAGTCAGAGAAGTGTTATTCATGTCACAATAGCAAAGCCATTATCATGATCATAATACTGCAGTAAACACCAAATAAAGGAATTAGAGGTGAGAGGACACATTTCTGTGAGGAAAAGTTGGCTTAGAAATAGTTTTAAGTTGCATGAACATCAGTATTAAAAATAACATGTAAGAACCAGGCAAGCAAGGAAGGCTGTAGTAGAAATGCCATTAGTGACTGATTAAAGCAATAGTCAGAAGAAAGTTTTCCTAATATCCTGTATAAGGATAGAGCAGCTTATTACTGTTTTCTCTTTCAGTATATAATTGAAAGACCAAAAACCATGGAAGAGTCCTCAAGCAGACAAGAATAAAATTTAGTTCATTGTCTCCTTGTAAAATTGAAACATTCAATAACATGGAAAACAGAATATTTTTTTTTTTTTAATTCAACTCAGTGGATAGCTTTCAAACTGCTGTTGCCAAAATTGAGAGGATGCTTTTCATTTATATGGTTCAGTTTCATGCAATGAGAGTTGTAAAGGTGCTGTCTGATGGTCGCCAGAAAATTCACACAGGGATCCCTGAGGGACCAGAGAATGAAGGAAACAGAGGCAGGGGAAAATATAAACAAAATTAAACTCAAAAGGTAAATTTTAGTGAAAGGGAGGAGAAAAGGAGCAAGTTCAGTGCTTCAGCAGGTGTGAAGGCTCACACAGTATCTTGTCTTCTTCACAAAATATGTAGCATTTGTTATTGTGTTCTGTGCAATTAACAAATGTTTCTCACCTCATTGAGGGGACCAATGCACTTATGGAGCTGAAACATTGTGTTTCACCACACCTGAAAATAGTGCTTGACAATCTGTCTTGCTTCCAGACTATTGAAGAGAGCAGCTGCCTGTGTGATATCCATAGGGATCTAACCATGCTCTGCTCCTGCCTGAGAGATAAAGGACTCACTGCCTCCTCAGTTTCTGTGCTAGATGCAACAAAGGAAAAAAAAAAGAAATTGCGTAATTTCTAAGAGCTGCAGGTAGTAAAGAAGCATGTTAGTTCTCAGGTGAAAGCATGGCAGTTTGATAACAACCTGCTATGAATTAGTATTTATTGGAGGAAGTAAAGTGCATTTATGGTGACAGTTCTCAGCACACTATAAGGGTTCTGTTGTACTGTTTAGCTAATTGTCATCTATTAATATTTCAGTGAACAAGGACCCATGCAAAACCCATTTGGTTTAATATAATCAGTCATTTTACATAATAAGCACAGTTCTCCTAGACACAGCCCAGCTGCTTTACAGTTATTTTCATCTGCATACCGGGACTGATCTTTCAGTTCTACTTCCCACATTAGTGATGTAGAGTACTCCATATTTTAAACTGATACACTGCAGCATGAATGCAGAAGAATGTCCTCATTGCAGTATGGCTAGGCAAGTAATGTACATGGTGCCCTAAGCAAAATTATTTTAACAAGTCTTCTATTCAAATTCTAATTATTGTCATTCTCATCCAACCTCAAAGTTCAAAAGTTACATTTTGTTGCTACTGGAATTTTGGAGTGAAAAAACATCCTGAAGGAAAACTTAGCTTTGACTTAGCTGTGTATAAGAATGTTTTTTCTCTTTATTTCTCTTCACTGTCCTTTTATCTTGTTGAAATTTCCTCTAATTTTATAAAAACTGAGTTATTTTGTCTAACATTTTGAAAGCACATTGTATTTTGCATGCCCTGAAAACCCAGTCAGGTCAGAAAATACCAGAAGTTCCTAAAATTGATCTGTTTCAAACATAACCATTGGCTTTTGAATATCACAGGAGAGCCAGGTGCTCCCAGGGCTTGAATTAATTAATTACTTTCAACTAGTAAACCTCTTGTGCTATTTTAAATAATTATGTGTTTCACTACTCTGTGAGTTTAATCCTGTATGCTTAAAATGGGAATTATCCTCTGTTTATGGTTAGAAGCAAAATACCTTTTGTTCTTGCTGCAGCCAGGGCTGGAAATAGCTCACTCAAGTTGCAGATGGAGAGTACACAAAGCATTTTGAAATCTTGTCTTTTGAGCTATCATTTATTTTTATCTATTCTTTACAGTTAAAACTGATCTTTTTAATGAAACATTTTAAATTCCCTGCCTGAGACGCCATTTGAGCAGATAGTTTCACAGAAGTTCATTTGCTTGTGCAGGGAAATCAGACTTGTATGAAATGTTACTCTATGCCAATTTAGCACAGAATTCCAGGATGTTTTCGCCCAAGAGTGATTATAAATATTTTAAAAGGTCATTTTTCTATATAAAAGAAGGTATTGTGTCAATCAGTTAACATACGTAAACCACCCTACTCACCAATGTGTTTAATGAAAACTAATTTAGTAAATCCTCTCATTCTGCCACCAAATTGTTCATGATTCTGTTCCTATAAGCATAGAGATAATTGTCATAGGGATAGTCTTTAGAGGATGTTTAATTATTTGTAGAATTGACCCTGAGATCTCTCTGTGAAAAGCACTGAATAAACACATGAGTATAGTTTTTATCTAAATTCAGAAGATAATAACTCCACCTAAACTTACCTTTGACACAAAATGGTTTTGTTTGAGGAAGCATCCTTTGGGTGGCATCCCATTTCAAGCCAGCTGAAACTTTACAGCATAGGTGTAATTTAACTTCAATTAATTTAGATGTTTAATTTTTTAAGGGAATTATTTGCTATCTTTTTTACCTGAATCAGGCACATATAAATCATATTCACAGTAAATTGATGGATCATTTCAGAATTAACATTATTCCAGTGGTGTATTGCTAGTAATTATAACAAAAAATTGTGGTAGTGGGGTTTCATAAATTATTTCAAAATGTTGCATCATGGTGTTTTTTAAGGATTCCATATGAGTGGCAGAGATTTAACCATGATTCAGTTGCTGTGTAGGCTTCGGACTTGCTATGCTTTAGTTATACTTTTGTTTATTTGGACCTTTATACGGCATGTATGTTTTCAAACCATTCTCACATTAGCAGCCATTTTCCAGCTACTCTGTGTGAGAAAGCAATCTTTAAAATTGTCCTCAGTACTTAAGAAAGGGAAGAATTACATGAAGAAGAACCTCAAAGATGAAGGCCAGGTTTGAAGCCCTGTTTCATTAATACTGGATGACAGGAAGGGGCCCAAATCCTAGATAATGAGGAAGGAGGTGCAATTTTTTTAAAGCTATCTGGTGACAGGGAAAGCAAAAATGACATTCAGCTGACGAATGAGCAGAGTTTGACCTAGCCTTTTGACCCTTCACAATCAATCTTACCTGCTGCTTCATAAAGAATTATAGTTGTGCCACTCACATTTGACTCTTTACTATCCTTCCTTCCTTCCTTCCTTCCTTCCTTCCTTCCTTCCTTCCTTCCTTCCTTCCTTCCTTCCTTCCTTCCTTCCTAACTTCCTTCCTTCCTATATTCCAAGTGTTCTGTGTGCTGTGCAGTGTCCCTGGCACAGAGAAACGTGGAACAGCTGGTAGTGTACCTAATGCTCCACAGGGCTATTCTGGAATGTCAGTCAAGTTGGTCACTGCATTGTGCAAGGCAGAACAGATTGTGTCTGTCTGAGAACACTCAGCAGGCTCCTAATGTCGTGTAGAAAAGAAAATAATGAAATTGGTAAATATAAGCTGGCTTTGCTTAATAAGAGTGACAACACAATAAAGATGATATTTGATCCCACGTAGGAGCTATGAAAAAGGCAGGAAGAAACTAGCATTTTTTTGACTTGTTATAGTATTTCATTTCGGTTTGGTTTGGTTTTGACTGTTTTATTTGAAGTTTTATTGCTGTGTACTCTACTAAGAATTTGCATACCTTCCTTATTGGAAAGGACAGGAAGTCTAGACAGTGGATGACTGCTGCGTTATATATTAAGGGTGGGAAAGCAAGAGCTGAGCAGCATTAGTGGCACAACTGAAGCAAAGAGAAAGTAATATCCAAAAGACATAGAGCTCTTAGAACTATGTAAGTAAAAGCTGCACTTTCCTCATTGTTCCAGAAAAGCAAATTCTATTACACTGTTCTGTGTAATTCTATCACATTGCTCTGTGAAACCCGTGAAGAAGAGTTTGGTCTTGCTGCCCTCGTCAACTGTGTTGATTTGTATATTTTTATTTCCAGCATTTTTGTTTTGAGATACTAAAGGTAAGGCTACTCAGCAAGGACATCTGTAATGTAATCCACCAGCTGCAAGAGATAACCATTGGAGGTTTTTAACTTTTAAGGGTAAGAGGATGTCTATGGGAAAAACACGTCTGAGGGTTTGGGTTTTTTTTCCCAGTGCCAGTGATTTCTGTGGAGATACTAGAAGGAAATCATGGTTGATTTTTTTTTTAAGTTGGATCCTGTAAAATTTTGAAGGTACATCAACCAAGCAAGTCTTTGCATTGCTGGTTCTGAAAACCTGAAAAATATTTCACAAGAGTTTAAGAAGAGGGAAAGAAGTCTCCAATTCCCATTTCTCCTTCTGTAATTTGGCAGATATCATTAGTGTATGAATGAAGGACACTTACACAATGGCTCAAATTTCATAAGCATCATAAAAGTCTAGGCACAAAGCAGCACAGTCTCATTAGCAGAGGAAGTGAGGTCAGTAGTCTTCAGCTTCTTAACAAGATGATAGAATTTATGAAGCATCACAGCAGCAGGATGTGGTTGCCTTCAGACTATTCATATAACAAGCCCACTGGGGTCCTATAGTTATCACCCTAGAATTTATTTTCCTTTCTTTATTTTCTTTTGATATCCTCCTGTTTCTCTGGCCTAGCTTCCTGCACTGGAGGAATCACTTTATTATTTTGGGTGCCTTGTTGGCGACATTTTCTTTTGGATTATTTTTTGTCATTAACTGGTTTAGTTTAGATAGTTCCATTGGTGTGTCTCTGATTATAGGGGTGCTCACAGAGATGTGCAATGAAATCTAAGTATTAATCTTCCAGAAAATCTGGGACTGGTGTTCAGTCTAAGGTATCCTTTCAATCCAATCTGAGATGAGTGTATAACATGTGCCTAAGATGAGAGTTCAGCTTAAAAGACATCCTACTTGTTGTACATGTCAAAAAGTTCTATGGTCTGCTGGGAGTAAAAGCATTACCCAGATATTATCAAAAAGTAAGAGCAAACAATGGGTGAATTTAAATCATTTATCTCTCATTAAAACCATGGTGGTAGTTCTACAACAATCTTTTCCATAGAGAAATAAAATTTTGTGTATCTTTGACCCCCTTCTTCTTGAGGATTTTAGCACACATTGCTGTACTTCACTAATTTAGCTTCCTGTGATGAAGGAAGTGAAGTTTATTATCCTTCTTTTTCTTTTATAGAACAGGAAGGTGAGGCAGTGAGATTAACTGCTGTGCCCAAGGTGGTGCAGATCTGGTAGGTTCAGAAATATGGATTCCCAGGTGCTGATCTTCATTTATAAAACAGTCAGTCCTAAATCCCTATTTCTGATCTGACTTGTTGTCTTATGGGATGTTTTTAATTTTTTTTTCTTAATTAAGAAAGCTGTGCTTTATATCGTGGAAGAACAGCATCCAGATGCGAATAGTATGTGTCAGAACAGCATATTTAATTATTTATAACTGCTTTCTTTGTTTGATGGTTTGATTGTTATTTATTTTACTTTTCTACCAAAGGTTTGATCACTTAAACAGCCTGGAATCAAACATTTGGCAGTGTTTACAAATTATGAAAGTGGTTCCTGATTAAAGTGTTCTGTGGGAAAATTAAAGTTGCAGATCAGTACATAAGCCAATGGCATTCTTCTGAATTTCAGCAGGAGATATCTGCTCTGTGGCATGTGCTCTGCATTTGTACTCCTACTGGCACAAGATGCAGATGGTGCCTTGCACATTTTCCCTATGGTCTTCTCTGGGCTGTTGACAGGAGAAACACAGTCCTCTCAGTCAAGTGAGGTGCAGGTCTGCAAGAAACCCTTTAGACAGTACACAGCAAAAAGGCCAGTCCCAATTGCAGCTGAAAAAGGGGACAGAATCATGCAGACATCTAAAGCTTATCTATTTTGCAGATATATTGTGATCAAGTCTGAAAATAATTGTTACATCAGTTAAACCAGAAAAATCCCTGGCTGAAGTAATTTTGCATGAAGTCAGATGTCATTTCACTGTTAGAGATGATTAAGAAGTACTAGAATTAATCTATTTAAGAATATTGCTGTTTAAAGAAAAAAAATAGAAATTAATTATAGTTTTGTCTGTACTGGTTTGTGGACCAGTGTTGATTCAGATACATCATTATTCTTATGTTCTTGGCTTCCACTCTTAATTTTCCAGTGTAAAACTTTAAAACATAAGATGCTTCCCTGGCATTAGCTTCTTTATGAGTTGAAAATCCATGTGATCCATAATCCCAATACATAAAACAGTCACCAGTGTATGCTGCAAACCTCTTAATGAATTGTTTTACACTGGATGATTGCTTAGAGAAGACTAGCCTTCACTTAGGGGTGAAGTGAATTTTAGCTATTTCCTGGTACAGTTCTCAAAAGCTCTACTGATTGAGTAGCTATTGGCAAAAAAAATATATCCCCATACATTCCTAAAAAAAATAAAGGCAGGAATTTACACATCTTTTGCACAGCTCTTTATCACAATCACATTTATAATATTATTTTCTGACAATAATGTTTAGCCAGATTTGCATTTGCTTCAATTCTGTGTTCAAAGGTGAGGATTGCTGGAGTACCATCAAAACTCCATAAGCTATAAAGAAGTAAATGTGTCTACAGGTGGTAGAGAAGAGAAGCTGTTGGGGCCTTATGTGCACAAAGAGAAAGTTCTGCATGAGGAGAACAGTGGTTGAACCGCTGGAGATAATGGCCTTAGGAGCTGCCATAGCCTGTAGAAGGCTGGAGGACCTCTGTAGAGCTGATCTTTCCAGGCAGTCTTTAGACAAACATGAGCCCAAACCTGGCCATATTTTTGAAGACTGTGGGAGAGAGGGGAGAAAAAGTAGTCTTGTGGTCATGTTATACTGGATCTGGCTCTTTGTCAAGGATGGAGATGAAAAAATAGTTTGCCCATGCTCCTTGGCACTTGGATGGAAAGTCAAAGGGACCCATATTTATTTAATCTTCACTGAAAACACACAATGGAATAAACATTCATAGTTGGCAAATGGAAAAATTTTAAATTGATGATGGAAGAAACATTCATTTCCAAGTTTCTGAGCGAGCTATTAAAATCAACAGAGTAAAGACAAAATCCCTGGCACTGAAAATGAAAGGAACAGTCTTTGTATCTACTTAGTTAAAACTTGGCAAAACAAATCTAAAGTAGTGGTTTCAGATTTCCATGTGCACTAACTGTGCCAACTTTTGTTCTCAGGGTTGCCATGACAGAAAGTTCATCCCACTTGCTCAGTGCTTTTTCCACTAACTTTTAAAATTAGAAGTTAATTTAAGCAAAAAGCTAGATCTTGTATTGGCACTGGCATGTATTTCTTTATTTTGTACTGTTTAATGCTCTAGGCTTTTCATTAAAATACACTTTTTGAAACAAGCTCATCTCCATTTAATTGTCATTGGAGTTAGTATAGTAAATATAGTAGCGATGTTTAGTAAAGTAAATATAGTAGCAATGATTACTGCACTAACGGTGTAGTATTTCTACCTGCACTAGTCAGTGGGCTTTTGCAAGAGGATGAGAAATTCAATAATTTCAAAAATAAGGGAATTTGTGAACAGCAAATTGTTTCCTCTTGCCCTCAACCCAAAAACATAATTATCTATGGCTACACATTAGCAATAAATTTCACATTATGACCAATATTTTCATTATCATGAAAGTTTTCTTAATTCTCTACAGTTTAAGATAGCTTTTGCAGTATTTTATGAAAATAAAAACATTTTTATATATAACAGAAGAAAAATTAAAAAGAAAATTGTAGTTGTTTGGAAACTTCACACAACCCAGAAACATCACTGCCACTATGTTTTTATAGGGTGAATAAAATATGCATGTTAGGATACATTCTCTTATGAATTTTCTTTATTTTTAGAGCAAATTCTGGAGGGTTCTTGTATAATTCTTAAAAGGATGCTATTAATAGCAGGTGCATTTAATATGTATAACAGCCCTAATGTGTTGCTCATGTTTCATAGTATCATTGAGATTTGGTATAGTTAACACAGCTGATGAGACACAAACTCTTATTTAAAATATTTTGTTGTTCTGAATTATAAAATTAGGGCACAGTTGCCTTAAGGAAGGCAAAGACTAGCTTTGTGTTAGTGTTTTTGGAGAATCACAGATGAGCAACAAAATTCAGCTTTTCTTCCATTAGCTGGTGTGGAAAAGCAAGTATTTTCATTGATATTGATGATAAAGTATTAGTTACTGCATCAAAAGGGTGCCAATACTCTGTTCAGACTGAATATATGTACATAAATAGTGAATCATTTTTTAATATATTTTTTGCCAATTGAAAATTCTTCCTTTATGTCCTTTTGCTTTTGTTCTCCTTCTATTACTGGGGACTCCAGCTCCATGTAAATAAATACATTATTTAAGTGGAAGTTCTTTTATTAGTGTCTGTGTGTTCCTTTTGAACTAAAAATAATTAACCTTGAAGAAGCAACTTAAGAGCCAAAGTAAGATCTAGATGGAGTTTGCTCAACTGTTCTGCTATTAACTGCTACTTTTCAGTGTTTAAAAATGTACAAATTACCAAACAGCATGGGTTTCCTATGTGCTTTTGGAAGCCATGAAGTGCACAGTGTATTGACTGGGCAGTGCAATGCAGCTGTTTTTCTGGACTCCCCAGTCCTCCTCTTCAGCTGTGCATAGGTCTCATCCTGACAGGAGTATGACTGACTTCTCAGCCTGTGAATGAGGATTGACTATAAAATCTTCTCCCTAAGTCTCCCACACAAATTCTTTACTGATGAGCAATAGAATACGTAGTAGTATGTGAATAACGAGGTTGTTTATTCCATTGGTGAGCAGGAAATCAGGCAGACAGGAGTACATCAGCACAAAAAGAGCAGCTAATTCTCTGTTGCTGCACAAAGGTGAAAGATACCATACACAGCCAAACTAGGAGTAGTGTCTGAAGCAGCAAGATGTTTGGCTGATGAACAGTAGAGACTGGAAAGAAATCTCATATGCAGCCACTCTCATTTCCCTGCAAACTAAAACTGAGAAGTCAGTCCATCTGTGCCAAATACAAACTGCACAGTCTAGAACCATTGCTTCCCTATTGTTGAACTTTGTTTTGAATCTCTCTGCAAGTAAAATAAACTAGAAAAAGGGATATAGGCAGATTGCCTCAAACTGACCTGCAGTCAACTTAAATACCACAAAAAGAAAACAGCTACAGATACTATGGTATGTTTTGAAATGCACATAACTTAATGCAGTGTTTTTTAATTATTCACAGCATATGCTAAAATTATGGAAGATTCTTAAAGACAGCAAAATAGAGTTACTGTGAGTCAACAGTAGGCAAACAGCAGGTACCCTGCAGGTGGTGCATGCATTCCAGAATATCTTGTGGTATGATAGATTATCAAATTAAAGTTCACCTCCCAGCTCTTCTATAATTTCTAGTGTGGAGGTAGTTGCATAGTGTAGAGAAACTCTTATAAAGAAAGAACACCTCTATCTTCTGCTCACATAGTATTGTTACACCACCTAGCACAGCATCTCCTCATCAACCTGTGCTCGAGATTGTTGCTGGACCACAGTTAATAAAGCAATGCCCCTTGTGACACAGACAAAGCTTTGTCTGTGACACAGACAAAGCTTTTTAGTCCATTTTTATTCTTCTGTGCCTGGTGAAGAATACCACATTCATCATGGTACTGCATTTGTGTCCCAGCTGTTGATGAGTAGTGTTGAGTCCCTACACAGGGACTTTTGCTTTGTGTTCTCCTCCACCTTTTTTACCCTGTTAGTGCTATTTTAAATTTTTCATGTCTTGGTGAAAGGAGATGTTCAAGGCCATATTGAAAAAAACAGAGTCTGTTAACAAGGTTGAAGCTCAAGTCACTGCTCCAGCAGAGAATTTGTGTGCAGCAAGGTAGAACTGCCATTTTTTCACCTGGTTCTTGTACTTGCTGTTGTAGTTTTATTGACTGTAAAGAAAAGAAGAGGGTTGCACTGCATTTTTTTTCCCTTTCTCCCTTTTCCTTTCTCCTAGTGTATATGTTGCTGTTTTCTGAGTCATTCCATGGCCTTTTCTCACTGCTGTTCAGTTAACTTCTTTGGCTGGAATTCGTACAGAAAAACAGAATTTACAGGTGCTTGACTCTTAGAGTTCTTAATAGAAAACAGTGTTTCAAGTCCTTTTCTTTCACAAAAGACTGGAAGTGAAAATTGATAGAAATATGGTTACAATGAGCATCTGAGACATGAAAGCAAACACTCATATCAAGTCACCTGCTGGATACTGTAGCCTGTATTGCTTAACTAGGTTGACGCTGGGATAATGTGACATTATCCCATGTCATTCCCAGGACACTTTCACAAACTCAGCATACAGACCAACTTTTTAAACCACAAATATTTTGATCCGCTATTTGATCGCATTATTTTAAAAAGCCCTGCCAAAACACATGTACAAAATACCTGGTACATTTCACTCACTGTAATTTTACTTTTAGTTTAGGAAACATCGCTCAGTTCAAAGACTCCTTGGAGAGACTTCTCGTAATTCCTGATCTTCAAAGAACCATTGCTGAAGCTACAACTGGATAAAAATTTCTTTGTCCAAAGAGCCATTTTCCATACATAATTATAGAAGATGGAATTGCAGATCTGAAAGAATGCAAAATCACTACCAAGCAGTTCAACAAGCTCTTCTTGACGAGACTTTGCCCCAAAGCCTCACATGGGCTCATTGTCAGGAGAAATGGCAGGATACCACAGTCCCCAGGTGGACTGGGGACCTGTGACTCTCTGAACTGTAGGACAGAATTCTGCACAACCTCTTCCCAGGCTTCTGAGGCTGTATGTTGTTGCACTACTTTTTCTACAGGTATAGGTATTGCTACTTTGAGTATGTCAAACACTTAGTCTTTGTAAGTTCCATTGAAATTACAATTCCCATCAATGTTAGAGCACTAAAAGTGCAGGAGAGCAAAAATAAGCTGCAGTTCCTCTCATTAAAGGTTGTGTGTGCTGAGAATGCCCAGATTTTGTCTTATGTCCATTATAAATCATGGTCATTGCTCTGTGAATCAGCAGACTGTTGTTTCTAAGTTAATTTCTTTGTGTCATTCATCCATTCCCTGTCATATCCCTTCAGCTGTGAAATCTTACATTGGGTTCTGTTGGCCTTTAAATGATAATCTTTTCACTGTCAATTAGTTTCTTGCTAAGGAGTCCTGAAGAATTTTTCCCATGAATTGGGCAGTTATCTTAAATTCTGGTCCACAGGAACATAGTTATGGGCTCAATATGGTCTTGAAATCCACTCTGTAGGAATACCATGCCACTTAAGTTTATTTTTCTATTCTGTTCTTAGACAATGTGGGACTGGTTCTGCACTCTGTAATTAGAAAACTGCTTTTATCTTGTATAAGGACTTAATCAGAAGATCTTACCCCTGATCTGTGAGTCATGTTTTCATTAAAAAAAAAGGAAAATTGTTAAATTTAGAAATTTAGCATATCTAGATTATTTGTTTGACACACAGACTTTGACATTCAATCATTTACAGTGTTGTCATACTATGCTTAATTGCCTGGCTTTGAACAAGACTCCCAAGACAAGTCATCCTGATTGATCCTCTGTGTCTTGATGATACCCTGACTCCAGTTACTGTTTCAACCATTTGGGCAGTATGAGACCTAAGGTCCCATTTGAACTGAGAAAGCAAATGGCTTATTAAAGTCTAATTTTTCCAGCTTATTCTTGCCTTTGAGCATTTTAAATAGGTTAATGCAATTTTTACAATACACTCAGGGACCTTTTCTTACAGTTTTGTAACAAACTAGAGGAAAATAGCCCCTAAATTATCTTAAAATGGGAATTATTCCAAATATACTTGTCCTGATACTTAGTCAAGCTCTCCACTTTAGAACTTTTTGTTATTTTTTTTTAAATTTATTTATTTTTTTCTCTTTCCAAGATTTTAGTGAATTATCATACATTTTAAAGTTTGGTAAGGAAAAAAAGTCTGATTTATTTAATGCAATGGATCATTTTTCAGGGAAGCTCCAGCATTCATCAAAATGTAGAGACACCACAGACACCATATAAATTATGATGTTTTTTCTTCTTAATACTTCCTTTTTATTGCCTACATTCTTTAAAGTGAATTCAGTGCTCATGAATGATGAATGATGGATATGACAACACTAGAAAGTGAAGTCTTCTGTTTATCTGCAGAATTAGTGCAAAGGACTATTGGCAATGCAAGTTTCTCCCCATAACCCCATCTGTGTTTTGCAGCTGTAACCTTGAGGGATCGCCTTTAGGAGCAAGGAGATGACTTGATCCGTGTACTCTTTCCATTCTTAGCCTCTCTGCTGAAAGTGCAAATAATGATGTCAATTGATGCCATTCAAGACCATAGTCTTTTTGATCTTCCTCATTAAATGTGAGGCCATCAATTTATTACCTTGATTGTGTGACAAACTTCTTCCATTGCAGGCAGGCTTTCTGTGGATATCTGTGTGTTAATAAGACTTCTATACATTTAATACATCTTCTGTACAGTAGAAAACATGAAAAAGCACCACTAAAGGGCAATGACTTTTGTTCCCTATATTGACCTAGGCTGAATTTGAGCCAGTGATTTAGAAATAATATGCTCTGTATCCCATTACTAATCTCTTCAGCCACAAGTCCAACCCTTCAGAGATTTTTTTTTTCACAAAGAGAATGCTAACATATTTAAAAGAACTCACATTTTACTCTCAAGAAGAAAATCAGAGCATATGGAAAAACATGGGTATTTGGCTAACCTACCACTCATTACCCAGGAGGGAGAGAATATAAATGCGAGCTTGCATTAGATTGTTCAGTGTGTGTATTCAATCTTAAGAAATCTGTTTCAAAGAAAAGAAAGGCATAAACCTCATTAGAAAAGAAACAATAGGGTGGAAAAAAAAGCGAGCCATGTCAGTTCAAACGCAAGCCCAGATGCTAAAGTTAGTTACACTTTTTAGTTTAAGGCAATGCAAATCCATTCTCCATTACAGGGGAAGTGGAAAAAGGCATTAAGCCCTTGAAATGACAGGAGTCATGTTCTGTGCTCAGTCAAATAGGAAAAGGTTTAATGTATGATTTTCTTCTTTTTAGTCCATTGTACATTGTATCAAGGCACTGAAGAACAACTATGCAACTACATAAATAGGAGGAGATAAGCTAGAGTAGCACAATTGTTTGTAAGCTAAAATTGTTTCTTATTCTTCCTACCCCTCCTTCCTCTTTACACAGAAACAAGCATGCACAAAACATTAAGAAAATAAATAAGAATTTATATGAAGGTTATCCACAAGAGCAGATTCTAGATACAATTTGAATTCCTGAATATTAATTTGATCTTCTGCCAAGCACTGTAGAGGTCCTAAGAATCTGCGTTTATATTCTGAAGGAAAAGTAGAAAAGGAGTCCTAATTTTAAATTGTTTTCATTACATAAACATTTGTGAGCACACTTATATTCCTTGCTTTTTGGAAAATCACGATTAAAGTGTATGTTTTAACCTAAAGTAAAACCAGGGATATTCCCCTACTTATGTCACAACATGTTAGCCAGAGGCAGCAGACAATTGCTACTATTTTCCATTAATCAGGCTTGGGAAATGAAGACAGAGCCTCTTCAGTTTGCTTACTACAACCAAATTTCACTCATCCCCCTGTTATGGATCAGACTGCTTCTTTCAGCATGGTTGCCTCAGAGGTGAATTTTCCCTATTGTAACACTCTATTTGGCAGAAGAGCATTTTCATTTCATGTTAGTTTCCTGTGTAGGTAACCAGCAGAGGAATAGAATAAGAAATGACACATTTTGTGTGAATATTGTAAATGCATGGCAACACTATGCCTAAGGTATCCCCCAAAGAAAGTCAAGGAGGAGTATGTACCTTCGGTCATAACTTTGTCTAATCCACAAAGTAGCCTGAGATGTGTGACAAGTATTGCAGCAGATACCCTAGGAGATCAGAAAGTTTGCTTTCACTGCCTCCTGACCATTGATATCCACCACTGAGCTCCATGCCTCTTATTCTAATGTATATGCTTTGATACCATGATTACATATAATCTGCTTAAAGTAGGATCATAAACTGTATGGTGAGCTCATGGAAAGTCTGCCACAACACCACAGCAAGCAAGAAGTTTGTTGAACCATAGGTTTTTAAAGCCCACATGCAATTGTTTCCTCATAGATATCAGTTATATTTACCATTATCTTGGATACCTGGTATATGTGCAGCATGTATTTTTTTAGAGAGAGTTGAAATGTCACACAGCTTTTGTGGATTTTCCTCACCGTTTTTTATTGCTTGCATACAGTTTTAGTTGTGTCTCTCTTTTAAAGTAATGTTCTTTATGTTGAACTTTTTAACCATAAAAAGAACTTTCTGCGATTCTTTGCAAGCCTTTTTAATTCTTGAATGCAATTGTGAAAGTAGCACTTTTCACTAAAATATGTTGACATTTTACCCAGCTGTTAGCCAGTAAGTCATAAAAAAGATTCCTGTGAGGTAGGCAGCGCATGTTATCTTTTATATATGCAGACATAGCACTGTTGTACCACCTGAAATTCCATCAGGCTCCAAGCTCTGCAGAAAGTGACAAATGCTAGACAGGTTTACTATTTATAATGGATGAGCTATGCAAGCAAGCTCTGGGAGTTGGATTGGATTTGATTGCAAACAATAATATGATACAATCCCTGCTGTGGATAGTACACACATTGTGAGAGAAGGTACAATCTGGCAGCATGAACACCAGACTACAGGTATGATCCACAGCCCTAAATCCACCTTCATGGTGCACCTACTGTGTGGCTTTCAGAACACCTTTGCTGATCTAACAGTCCTTCCAATTCCTTATCTGTTTGTTTAGCAACAGCATGTTAAACAATCATACCTCTCTAAGCCACTTCAATGCAATTTACAGATCAGCATGGTGATGGGCTTCAGAGAGACTTTTTAAAGGAATGACATGAAAACACAAGAAGTTATTTGAATAATTTTGTGCAGTTTCTGGCAGTAAACCCAGAAACTTTTTAATGAAGTAATTAATCAGATTATCCTTCAGGGATATATCTTCTACCCCAGCAAGAATGTTTTCATTTCCAGTACAAAATTGAATGGAGAATATTGATCTTCCTGCTTTCACCAATATTCAAGTGTTGAGCAGTACTGAAAGCAAAGCTTTTCCAGCCCTAGATGAGAAGGTTTTTTTCTCCTCCTGTCCAGTTGTGCACACATAACATAAAACAGTCCCTTATTCCTCTTCATGAGCCATGTGGATTAGAAGTTATGCTTCTGTGGGATGTCATTTAATTAATTTCTCTGTTGGAGTCTGTGGATTCAGTAAGAGTCAGTTTGAAATCTTCGTTCTGGTTGTCAGTGATTCATGTAGTCTGCTAAGCTATCACAGGTGAAGAAATAGCCTGCACAATAGAAAGAGTTGGTCTAGATTTATTTTTTCCTTGTGGGAATGGTAAGGGTCTTTCTGCCTCTACAGATAGAATTGGTGAATGGTTTTCCTTGCCATCTGAGATGATTCTTGATATGAATCATTAATTAATCTGTGCAGTTGCTTTCTTGTATACACACCTTCTTGGTTCTCACATGCCTTGGATTATATTTCCACTCACTACCCTGTTGGCTTTAGGGCATTTAGTTACAAATTCTCAATGGGAAATTGATGGGAGTGTTCCCTTACTTCTCCAGGGTGAATTCTTTTGCATGAGATACCATGCATGTTTTTAAGCTGATGGTCACTTTGCTTTGTCTTGAAACACAAAACTTCTATGAGTAATTTTCTTGATAGAAATATATTGGTGTTATCAGTCCTCCTTTGAATTATTAGGATTCTTTGTTGAAGTCACATATACATGGCTATAATTCTTTTTAAAGCATATTTCTAGTTTGATTCCTGCATTTGTTGAAAGAAAATTTAGACCAGCTATGAGCATGGGAATGGAGAGCCAACAGCTCTTCCTACCAAGTCTTATACTTTTCCTTCTCACAGCCTTTTCTGGTTTACCCTTTCTGCCTCATCTGTCTCCATTTTCTTTTCTTTTTTCTTTTTCTTATTCCAGTTTATGGCTCATTGATTTCATAAGTTGCACCTAGACCTCAGGTTCAGCCTCAGGGCGTAGACATCTAGAAAGCTGAAATAGGGATGTCGGCATGAAAAGAAAGTGGAGATGACTTGGCTTTATCTGCCAGTCCACAAATAACTTGATCAACAGAGTTTCTGGCCATGAAATCTGAGTGCCATTTTAAAAATAACAAATTTCATTCATTCCCAATTTACTTTTGCTTCTGTGGATAGAAATTAGAATACAAGGTGGTGCTGGCAAAGCAGTATATAGAGCAAAAAATATCATAATGACCTCACAAGTTTTTTCTCTTGGGATCTTACAGCTAACTAATTCAACCCTTAAGATGTTGATTAACGTCTCTATGGCTGGAGACAGAGGTGACTTATTCAGGACATAATCCCAGAAAGCATCAGTCTTTTGTGATGTTCTTGCTGCAGCTTAAAGCTATTCTTCTTTAGTGACATCCCTATGACACACTTCCTGTCTTCCTGAATTTAATGGATGTCCTAGTCAGTTAGAAAGTGTCTCTGGGAAATAAAGTTTGCCTTTTGTGCTAGCAGACTGATGTGAGCCATGCACTTCCAAACATCATGTTTGAAGCATATGCTGCACAACAGATCTTAACTATCAGGAGTAAGTGAGCAGTGCAAGTTACATGAAGGGATTTATAGCTTTTAGATGTGAATTATAAGAAGCTGTTCTTATTTCAGAGAGACACACGTTTTATTAGATATTTTTTAATCCCTAGGCATCACACAAGAAATTTCACAGCTGAATGTTTTATTTCCTGATACCTACTGCATAATGACATGACAAAGTTCTTTTCAGAGTATCCTTCCTTTTATGACTATGACTTTCTCCTCCTTTCATGTTATGCGTTCTTGCTATACTTACAAGTACAGTGACAATCTGTTCCTCTCTTCTATAGGCAGAGAATATTCCTATTGGCTTCACTGGTAAGCTTGTCTGAGCCCCTCCTGATCAGCTCTGAGCCCCATCCTGTGGGCAGACCTCTAGCCCTTTCAAAAGTTTGCTTTCATTGCCCCCAGGGAATCTGGCTCTTTACCACAGAATTACACAGGCAGAACCACAGGCTATTATTGATGGGAACAATTTCCTCCCACATCCTGAATTCTAGGGCCAGCTGTCTTCTAAGAAGTGTGTCCCTCAAAGTAACAGAACCAGAATTTTATCCAGAATACTTTTAATGCAGTAGGTATTACTGAAACTTGTATAACTCCCTTCCCTCTCTTCAATTCACAGCTACCTCATCCCTGAACTCCCAGCTTCAACAGCTTCAGCATCTTCAGCAGCTCCAGCATCAACAGCAGCAGCAGCAGCAGCAAAGCCAGCAGCAGCAAGCTCAGCAGGCACAGACTCCACAGCCAGCCCAGCAGACCCAGCAATCACAGCCACAGCCATCAGCACCACCACAGCAGAACCAAACACAGCCCCAGAGCCAGAGCCAGCCACCTCTACCCTCACAGTCCTCCAGCTCCCCTCAGAAACCCAGCCAGTCACCAGGGCATGGCCTTCCATCTCCTCTTACTTCACCAAATCCATTGCAGGTAGGACACTACATACAAATCCCTAAAGGTCTAAAAACAGCATGTACAGTCTCTCTTACTGCAAGGGGAAACAAAGGCTACACCTTCTGACCACACAGGCTGAGAAATTCCAACTTGTGCTACTCAATCCTTATGGGCACTTGGCTTAGAACAGCTAAAAAGGCTTAATGAACCAGAAAAAACACCTAATGATGGTTCTAGGATGCTGCTTCCTGAAGAGTAAATATCTTTTGCTTTTAAAGCCTCATGTCATAAAATTCATAGAAAACTCTTTCATTTTTTTCCACAGACTCATTGTATAACATTCACAAAAGACATTTGCCCAGCATTCAGCCTTTATGATAACTTAAGAGGGCTCCTACTGGTTCATTAGGAGATGATCCTGACTATCAGCTTCTGCTAATGGACATGTGCATAAGGGTGGATGTGTTACCTCTCCTCTTGAAATCACAGTCCTAAATTTTATCCTGCTAATAATCAGATACTTCTGTTAAGGTTCTTAGTATATGTTCCAAAGCTAAGGATGCCAGCTGATGCCATTCATCAATGAATGCTCACTCCAATGACATGGCTCTTTTTTAATGGATCAGCAGCTACCACATCCATACTGATGCTCAGCTCTGCCCCTCTGAGAAGTCCTGGGCAGAAACAGGAGAGCTCTGGTCCAGTGGTCCTATGTTCTTAGATCTGGGTATTCTTGCCCTATATGTGTCTTCCCACATTTACACTGTGCAAGAACAGCTTTGACTGTACCCATAAGTAGTGTGATTCTGAGCACCAGGGTAGTCTGTGAAGTGAACGGAGTCTTATTCACTAGGCAGTGAAACTGCACTTAGAAGCCAGAAAAGTCTCTATCAACGTTAGTCTTTAAACTTTGAGACACCACTTAAAATATTTTATCCACATTCATGGATTTGGATCCATTTCCTGCAGAAATAAAACTGCATTAGCTTAATAATTAAACAATCCTTTTTTAGACAATTAAGGGAATTGGTTTACAAGAAGCTTTTCTTGCATGTGGCCAGTTAAACCTGCATCAATCTGAACTTCAACTAAATTGCATGAAATCTGATTTTTTTTTAATGGTTTAGATAATAGACTTAAAAGTCTGCAAGAGATGTGTCCTTGCTTGCTGAACTTTTTCTTAGAGTAGAGAATAATGCTTCTAAACCTTCTTCCCTGTATTGTCTTAAGGACTGCATTTGCATCACTTAATACCCCATCTATCATGTTAGTCAGTGCTTTGGGGCTTTTTATATGCAGATTATTGACATTCAGAGACACAGATATTTTCAGGGGATCTTATGTTACGTTTTATTGTCTTAGTACAGCTGTAATGTATGCACACTAACTGTACACGTGATATTTTGCTAAAACTGCCTGCTAAATAGTGTGTTTCAAAACTCATTAAGTTCTACAAACAAAGCAAATGCACACATAATTTAGAGTTGGAGTAGGGAAGAAGTTGGATTATTTCAGAAAACATACCTTGAGAAGGTTGTACTAAATGAATCTGAAGTCTTAGGTCTTATATAGCCTTTGGTCCCAATGTAAATCTCAGATGAATGTTAGTCTTTTCAGTCCCATCTCTGATGTACAGGTGCTTTCAACTGTTAGCTTCCCTGAGTTATCTCTCATTTTCATAAGTACAATAAAAGTAAGTAAAAGCTTTCCTGTTAGATGCCAATGACAATACTACATAGGTACTCTTTAGCCTTTAGCATCCTTACGCTCACAACTACCCGTCTGAGGGCAGTCTGGATGTGGCAGACAACAGAAGTAAAAGAAAGGAACCAAGTACTCTGCAGTCTTTTTAGTTCAAATACTATCCCTTGAATGGTTTAGGAATTGGGATTAAATTTAATGAAATACACCAGTGTGAGAGATCTGGCATTTCCCTTGGACTGAGCTCAGCTAGTGCTGCCAAGCCAGTTGCATGTCTGGTTTACTTTCAGAACAGTAATGAAGGAATTAGAAGTCATTAGGTGTTAGTTCTGGCTCAGCATTAAAAACTTGCTAATAAATAAGTAGTTTTAATGGTCTTTCCTCTCTGAACCTCACCATTTAAATAGCCATGAAATCCCAAAGTTTGTTCACAGATGCAAATACGCTGTGTACTGACAATCACAAGAGAAGCCAGAACTGAGCATGCTACTTCAGCCCTCACCTTAAGTAATGTGTGTAGGGTCATTACTTTGGCCTTCTAGACATCTCTGCAGCATTTCTACAGCAAGTTCAATACTGCTTAAGCTTCCTTAGAAGCAATTAAAACTTGAAGCATGCTCTGTCTTATTACCAGGAATTCTGAGACACTTTTATATGCAAACAAGTGGTATTCAGAAATATTTCCAGAGGAACTGATGTTTTACTTTGTGTATGGTTGTTTGGGTACTTTTCTAAATCAGAGCAGTGATAACATCTCCTCCATGAAATTTGTCTTTCCATTCTAAATCCTGCAGAAAAAGGCTGCCTTACCCTTGTACATCCATCTTGAGGATTGGATCTGAAATTATTTTCTTTCACACAGGCGGCTTAAAAAAAAAAAAAACAAAACAAAAGGAGGGAGCACATGTTTGGCAGCAGTTCCTCATAATAGCTGCTTACAATGTGGGGGTTTTTTTCTGTTTAATGCTCCAACTTAAAAATCAACCTGACGAAAGTCAGAGGTAGTATGTCCTCTAGGGTAATGTTCTTTATGAACTAGAGTGAAATGGATTTTCTTTGAAGAATATTAAGGGAATAAAGAACAACTAAGTTAAAGTTTGACAGCTAAAATTTAATTTCTGAATTCTTGACTTTTTTCATGTGGGCTTTATCCTCTTACATTATTCAGGATCTGTCTGAAAGATATTAGTTTTAAAAAATGCAACCTCAAAAAATTGTCATGGAAAGTCAGTAATTCAGGAGGATGATTGTGTTTGTTTCAAAAAACTGAAGGATAACAGCAATTACATCTCAAAATGTACAGATGCTGTCATGTCCTTCAGATGGTAAATTAAATGAAAGTGACTTACTTAGGTATACCTGCGTGAGGTACTTTGCTAGCTGATCAGAAATGAATTATGCTGGTGCAGTGTGTACCAACTAAAAGTCTCAGAATTATTCCTGTCAGATTATTCTGTAATACTGTGCTCTAATTTTATCACTATTCTTTATATGATTCAGTGGGCTGGATTGTAGTTACAAAATTATTTTTATGGGATATTTTAATGATTGCATAGAAATATGTAAAACCCCCCTTTAAGTTCCAGGATATTATTTTTTTGCTAACATTAATGAAGATGCTCCAGATTTACACTGGTAAAAGCCAAACACTGCAGGACCAGGGTCATTGTTGGTTTGCAAGAGACAACAACCAGACAAGAATTTTTAAAAGCTGAGATCTCTTTCAGGAAGTGGTGGGTTAGGCAGATGAGAGAAGACTCTCATCCTTCCTTTCTAAAATGGTGAAATTCATCATAAAGATAATCATAGTTTGATGTTTATTTTCATTGTGTTAATTGATTGAGACAAAGGAATCCAGAGGCAAAAGACATGGTGTAAGTTGAGGACTTCAAAACCTTTACTTCTGGGAAAATGTACTTCTCCAATTATGCTTATCCTGTGAATGTTTAGTGTTATTACATGCAAAACATATGGGTTCTTGAATGGTCAGCATGTTGCAACTTCAAAGGATACATATCTCTGTAAGATAGAACATCTTACAGAGATTCCATGCAATTAAAATTTTGGAGCCATAAGAACTTGATTATACGTAGTATCAAATCAGATGAGCAGAGTATTAAGTAACTAATTATTCTGCTTGGCCACAAAAATACGGCACTTTCTACCAGCAAAATATATTTAGGTGGCTGCAAAAAATTGGTTAGCTTATGGTGCTGACTCTCACTGTATATTTTAGAGATATGGACAAGATTATTGTACACATAGCCAGACCTGCAAAGGGAGTGCTACACTATAGGAATAGACAAATTCTCAATCATTTCTACTGTTCTGTTTGTGTGTGAATAGGAACAGACAAGCAGGAAATTCCCCAGAGATTTTCTTACTGTAAAATTATTCTGACCATTTTCAGAACTCTTTCCTGAAGAGTCTCTTTTGTCACAGAAGTCTACCTACAAAAACTGCAGCTGATGGAAGATGATGACTGAGAAAAAAATAACAATAAAAATAAGGAAGAAGAGAAGTGAGGAGATGACAACAGCACAAAAATCTTCCAAGTAATAGCAAACTTTAGGATACCAAAACCAGAACCTCCTTCAGATTAAATTTTCATAGTAATCTTAAATAATGTATTTGGAAACTCAACGCTTTTATAACAAAGGAACAAAGAAAAGCAGAAAGGCTGAAATACTCAGCTGCAAATGAGGGAGGATATATATACAAATGTCTGAGGCTCCAATAGTCACACAAAACAAACTTCCCCTTCCCTTTCTGCCCTCATTCACTGGTTAGCTTCTCATTAAGGCAAAATCAGATTTGAAGAAATCTCAATATTTTCTGAGACTTTGACATAGTTACATATCTTTAAGATACAGAAGTCACAACCAAGTTCTCTGTCAGCTTGATAAAGGCCAGTTTTTCAAGGATTATTCTTGTGGTCTGTCTTTATGATTGTGTTCACATCCGAGACTTGTTATATCTTTCTCATGTTTATTTAATCCTGAGATTAAGAAAATTTGATTGAGATTATGACACCAGTAATCCCACTGAGTCTGGTGGGTTGCTTTGTTTTGCTAAAATTATCTGACTTCTTCTGCATAAAATACTGTGCAATGTATCAATGTATGACTGATTAAATCTGTTCCCAAGTTGCTAAGTAATCAATTTGACAAAGAAATCTTTTATAAAGGGTGAATAAATGCCGTGCTTCGGATTCATTGTCAAAATCTCCTAATTTTTGGTATCAATAGGGAGTGAGATAACCCACATCACAAGGTGATAGGTGATATAGACAAGAAGGCATTTATTTGAGAAGGTTCATGCCCATCACCTGAGAGTGAGCCAGTTTAAGTGCTGGTATGACCTAGGTCTCAGCTCTAAACTGATAGCATGGAAAGTCCCCTGCAGTCAGCTAAATTGGGTTAAGCTTGGTGATCTGTTGAAAATATTTTGTTTATATCATCTGCTGTTCATTTCAAACTGAAATATTGGAAGATTTAACACCTTGTTCCACTGACAGTTTTGGATTTCTGTGTATTCCTATAGTATTGTAAAGATTCTTGTGGGTTGATAAATGTGATTCATGGCAGAACAAGCAAGTACTTGTGTAAAAATTTCCACTAGCGAGGAAGTCGTGGTACTCATGTACCACACACACACACATAGTTATTGCCCACTGCAAATGCTGTTGTGATTCAGGCACTCTCCTTTTGGTTTAGTGCTCTTCTTTTTGCCAGTGCACATAGACATTACTGTACATTACTTGAGCTTTGCTTGAGAAATTGTTGGATCTGAGTTTTAGTGCCACAAGGGTCTCCTTTCTTCTTTTTTGCTCACCTCTTCTGGCACTTCCATGGGTCTTCCACCAGCTGGGCTGCTCTGATATGACAACATGGCAGTTATCCTGGCTGGACACTCAGGAGCCTCTGCACTGTGCTGTACCCTGGCCCTGGTGCACAGTGCTGAGGTATGCCAGCTGGATTCCTGCTATACCTAGCTTGTCTGAGTGCTGCTAGTACTCATGTCTCCCTGGAGATCCATGGGTGTCTCTTCCACAGAAAAGCTAGTTTCAGTTGTGTGTAAGATTTGTGTCCATCCACACAGTGAACAGAATTCCAGATCTTCTCCTCAACAGTCTTCCTTCTCCCAGTAGTTCACTGGTTTTGGGGATCTTTAAAGCATTAGGAGTTCCTCCTGTAAAGCTGTTTAATAATGCATTTTAACATAGCAGAGATGTTAAAACAATCTCAAACAGACTTTATTATCATGTCTTCTCATTTCCTGAGGAAATCTTTCCTGAGATGGAGCACTGGCTGGCTGGTCCATCTAAATATACTCTGCAGTGTTGCTATTTCAGAAGCACAAGGAGGACTGGTGTCTGACTCACATTTAAAGCAAAGGAAATTAATCTTTGAGCAAAACAACTGGCATTATTAGCACCCAAGGGGCAGATGCTGAGGCTAATAACAGAACCATTTGCTAGAGAATTCTCTGAAGGAGAGTGGAGCTGTTTGCCCAGCAAACAGCTTGCTCTGGCTTCTGAAATGGGAACATTTAATAAACTCCCTAAAGCAACTGAAGTATTTAATACATGGGAAAATAAATAAATAACATCCTCCCAGAACAAATTTGGGAAAGGATACATATCCCAAGGTCTTCTATTTCCAAAGCCTCTCTAGGTAGTGTGTAGGACCCCTGGGGATCTTAAGGACAGAAAAAGTTGACACAGCCTTTCAGATACTCTTATAAATCAAGTTGATCTGTTATGTTAACATTGATTTATCTTAATTTATTTTTTCACTCATATTTCCAAAAATTTTTAAAGAAAGTAGAGAATATTCTAAAGCATTACTTTATTTTCCCCTCTTTTTCATATCCCACATCTCTTTGTATTAAAAAAAAATGCAAGTCATCACAGGTTTCTAGTCATGAAGGAAAATAATTTTTCTACTTGGAAGCAAGTAGACTGAGGGAATACTGAGAACTTGGTGGGCTTGGGTCTTATTGAATCTGAGGAGTAATATTTTGTAGGTGGTATAGACCTTATATCATTAAGGCTCATTGTGCAAAAAAGCACCTAAAAGAGGTTGTTCAGCTCCTACATACTGCTAGGCAGAAAAAAAAAAAAAGCCTTACTAGACTGTGTTTTAAATTTTAAAATTAAGCCCTTTTTTTGGCAATATTGTTGAGATCTGTCAGAGTATCCACTTCTGGATACTGTTGGTGGTTTTAACAGATGCAGGTGTTTAAGAAGAGTAATACTTTTTCCTTTTTATTGGTAGCCAGAATGTTTTGAGAGAGTAACTAAGCACAGGCCTGGAGATTATGAAATTTGCTTAAGTGTTAATGGGTTGATTGCTGAGTTACAGTCTGCCGTCTTTACTGGAAATTGATTGACTAGTGCTGCAGGTCTTCACACTTGACGCTCGGATTTGACTCGAAAATTCTGCCAAGTCTTTTACTCTGAAATTTATCTTAATTAGATCTGAAAGACCTGCCACAGCAGAATAGTCACACCGATTAAAATGAAAAACAGGAGAAATTACTGATCAAATTAATCATAATGTCGGGTTACAGCTGTAGGTCTGATGTAATTTGCCACTCCAGTGAGTTACATCGGCCCAGGCAGAGGAAAGAGAGCTGGTTTTACGCTGATCCGTAACACCAGGCAGCTTCAGGCAGCCCATCAGGATGCTTGTTCCTTTCATTCTCTTGGCTTATTCTGACCTTAGAGGTGCAACTAGAAACAATTTAGGCAAAAGAAAAAATATCCTTTTATCGAAGGGGCTAGATGGGGAACATGGGCTTACCAAATTCTTCTTGTTTCATTTTTTGCCCTTCTCCACCAAACTTCTACTTTTGTTTGAAGTAATTAACAATTATGTGAAAAATGGAAAATAAGTCAGAGGTTACCATCTCAGACACAGTCAAAAAATGTGTCTTTCTAAGAACTCCTTGTGGGTTAGGACATGAGAAAATTAGGATCAATTTTAAAAATGGGCATTTAGCAGTACATGTCCTTCTGTCATGGTTTGACACTGGCCAAATGCAAGGCAGCCACAAAAGCCACTCACTCACCCTCTGCTGCCACAGATGGACAGAGGAGAGAAAAAAAATTCAACAAAGGGTTCATGAGTTGAGATAAGGACCAGGAGGAAACACTGCATGAGCAAAGAAGGTTCAGCTTAGAAGTACAAAGTGAATTCGTTACTAACAAAGTCAGAGATGGATAATGAGAAGTAAAATAAGTCCTTAAAACTAACTTTTCCCCCACCTCCTTACCACCGACAGCACAGGGAGACAAGGGGGTGAGGGTTTTGGTCAGTTCATCACCTAAAGTTTTGTTATGCTGCTCAGGGAAAGGAGTCCTTTCCCTGCTATGCCATGGGGTCCCTTCCCACAGGAGACAGCTCCCCATGAACTTCTCCAACGGGGTTTCAATCTCACAAGCAGCAGTCCTGCCAAAACTGCTGCAATGTGAGTCCTTCCCACAGGGAACAGTCCTCCCAAAACTGCTGCAGTATGGGTTGCTCTTCCACGGGGTGCTGTCCTCCAAGGACAGGGTGCTCCAGCCTGGAAGCAGGAGCCTCCCTCTCTCCACAGTGTCTCCCACTGGATCACAGCCTCCTCCAGGGCATCTACTCACTCCAGTGTGAGCATCTCCCCCATAGGGTGCAGGTGGATCTCTACATCTCCCATGGACTTCCACGGGCTGCAGAGCACAGCTGCTTCACCATGGTCTCACCACAGCCTGCAGTGGAATCCTGGCTCTGGCACCTCGAACACCTCCTGCTCCTCCTTTTTCACTGACCTTGGTGTCTGCATATTATTTTCCTGACATGTTCTCACCTTCTCCTCTTCTCTGGCTAGAAAAAAACCTGTGCCCCCACTTTATTTTGATGTTCTTCTTAAATATGTTATCACAGAGGTGTTTCTGTCATCTCTAATTGGCCCAGCTTTGGCCAGCAGCATGTCCATCCTCAGAGCCATCAGGGATTGGCTCTGCTGGATGTGGTAGAAGCTTCCAGCAGCTTCTCACAGAAGCCACCTCTGTGGCCCCCTCACTACTAAAAGCCAGGCCATGCAAAACCAACACACCTTCTTAGCAAGTAGGAAATCAATAATAAGACTTGATAATTTGTAGATATAATGATCCTAAAATTTATTTTTAAATTTTGTACTTATCATATATTCTGCTATGTATTATATTTTTACTTGCTAGTATACAAATTACTAATTGAATCCATCTTGATAGGTGATGGGTTGTGGGTCTAAGGGGCCCCAGCATAACATTTTCATCTGGAAGAGATACCCTCTACAATTCCAGCATTTGTTCCACCAGCAAGGTTTGCAAGATTTTTAGGACAACTTGTCTTGTAGCACCACTGTATTTTTTGCTGCTGATCCAGGACAAAGTCAAGAAATAAGTTTGTCACCAGCTGAGAAAGGAAATGAAGTAAATGAAAGAGTGCAAGAAAGGAAAGATGGGCACTATGAGTCTCAGAGAAAAAAAAGAAATCTTACCTCTGAAATACACACCATTTTTGTTCTGATACTGTAATGTCTTAGACTACTCATGACATTTCTAAGTGTTTTTTCTTTCTAACAATGATGCAATTCTATAAAGTTAGTTTATTCCTTGCCCAAAATTTCCTTTTAATTTTCTATTTTAGGCCTGGTAAATTGAAATAACTAAGCATACCTTTTGTTTAAAATCAGCCTAATGCATTTATAAAAAATTATTATATTGAATAGCCTAAAAATATTGGCTTAGCAAAAGAAGTTGAAAATAATTTAATTCACAGTGATGATTTGAAATCTGCTAGAATTCTTAATCATTTTCAAATGCAAGGGTTTTTCATATATTAATTTTTTCCTCTTCATTTGCATCAAAAATTACATGATAAATTAGGATAATTTCAGATAATTTCCCACAGGAGAGGAACTTGACTTATTTCAGATAGCTTAGACATGACCTAATATCCTGTGAGGATTCCAGTTGGAGAATATTAGTTAGGTTATATTTGTGAAAGAGACTGGAAGGCAAAGCTGAACTCAGCTCCAGAAGACAAAAACTGACATATGGAAACAGCACCCTTCTCCTTTTACTATAGGAATCATGCTGCATTCTGGTTCTTAAAGGAGACGAGATTTTTTAAAGCAGTACTCACCCCTGCAATGTCTTTGTATAACTATTAAGAAATATTTACAAGTTTGTAAAAAGCATTGGGTAAGCACTCAGATTTGGGAGGATCCTAGTCTTTGAGCAAAAATACCGATGCTACAAAGAAAACCCTAAAATATAGGCCCAGTCACGTTACAGAAAGGTGCTCTGTGCTAGAGATGGCCAGTAAATTAGTATCAAAAGATGGTTCTGAATTAATGTGATAGTAAGAGATATAAAAATTTTTAGCTTTTAATACACTCATGATTTTCACCATAGTAAACTTATAACTCTCTTTTCAGCCTTCTAGAGAGCCAAATCCAGTAGAGTGCTGCCTTTGTCTCTTACTGCTTTTGCCCCAGTTGGGATATCCTTGTGGACTGGTGGCTCCAGCTGGAACAGGACAGAAAATGGTAGAGGGCTGATCACCTCTTGGCCTTTTCCCAGGAACTTGGGGACACCTCACAGAGTGACAAGTAGAGTTGCCAGTGAAGGTGTTCCATGGGCCATGGAGCAGGTGATGAGGACCAGGGCTATACTGGGAAGGAGCAAGTAAGGTGAAGTCAGTTTCATTCCCAGGATTGATCTGAGGGTGCAGTTTTCATCAGTGTAGAATTCCTCAAGGACAGGGCCTGATCTCAGGGAATTAAGTAGAAAATGTTAGGAGGAGAAGAGAGAAAAAAAGGGCTTTGTTACTCACAGTGCCTTTATTCCTACTGGCCTATTATAGTGGGAAAGAGATTAAAAAAACACAGTATTGGCATGACAAAAATAGTATTGGCATTGCTGATCACCATTCTGGAATAAGATGCTGTGTGCATTTCCAACCTACCTCTGTGTCTGCAACTTTTTACTTTATAACAAAACCTAACTCTGCTAAGAGGGAAGTATGCAGAAAGTTTCTCACAGCACTCAAATGAGACAGGAGCAAACTCAACATGCCGTTATGGAGTTTTCCTGCTCTTCTCCTGCCCCAACTCTACAGAAATGCAGCTGCCTTGTTTGGGTTTTTTTAGCTGTCTTCTGTCTCTGAAACATGTTCACCATGCAATCAAAATGTGTCTGACAGAATTTTCAGTTCATGTAAAACAAATATAAAAATAAACAGATCTTGAGAAAACCAAGCCATTCTAAAAATCCTTGATGTTTTCCCCATAGACATTCAAAGACTATGTCTAGGGGGAAATCACTGGCACTTCAAATGTAAAAGCAGGTATAGAGATAACATATGTCAGTCCTGTAGACCCAAACTTGGCATTCCATGCTCTCACGAGTGAAGACTGCAGGAAAAGAAGAGGAGAGAATTCTTTTACTGCCATATTAAATTTGCATATTTTTACCTCTAATCTCATTACCAAATTGTGCCTTTACTTACTGAATTCATTTTTGACTAATAATTTGAATCAGGAAACAAAGTGGTATAGTAAATATGTTGTTGGAGTCAGGAGATGAGACTGCAGTCCCAGGTCTGCCACTGTCTGGGATGTCACTTTGCTTTTCTGTTCCTTTGTTGATTCTCCTACCATTGTTTGATCACCACTTTATACTGGAAACCTTACAATTTTTGGTATAATACAATGAGGTCTTGATCTTGCATTGGGCTTCTAAGTGCTGCTGCAACACTGATACTACAAAAGCAAGGAATATTCAAGGGAGGAAGCGCATAGCCCCCATCACTCTCTCGCTGAGTGGTGAATTCAGAGTAGTATTGCTGTTCACTTCGGAGTACATAGAATTGGTATCCATTTTGCTTTCAAATATATTGAATATTTTGAAGTTTCTGTCAGCTGCTCAGTGTGCTGTCAAATGCACTAATGAAAGGTTTTCCTAAAGTTAATTTTCCTACTCGTAATACAATACCCAAATTTGCTTTAACACTTGAAAAAACCCATCCATACTAAAGAGAATCAGTTGCTTAATCCTAAAATTAAAGGTTATTGCATGCAAGAGAAAATAATTACATGCTCAAAGTATGGAAAAAAGAAAACTTTTTTAATATGTAGGTATTTGTATAATTAAAGACTAATCAAGCATGAAGGCTGCTGACTAAACCAGAAAATGAGATTGTTGGCAAGCAATATTGTAATGTAAATGCCATTTTTGTTTAAGTACTAAGGAGCTGGAGGAATGATATCCTGAACAGATTAAAAGCAAACAGCATTGATAATAAATATTTATCAGATTTCAAATAAAACACACAGAGATTTTTATATTTTACATGCAAAATATATTGGCATTGAAGTATTCAGTCACTTTTCAAAGGTTTGTACACATCTTTTCTTTAAAATGTTGATAACAAGCACTCACCAGTGATAGAAACACCTTTAAAACTCGGTCCTAATCTGTAGCAACATCAGTAATGTGTAGGCAAAGGAAAACAGCTAAGAGCTTCTAATACAGTTAACTACAGATGTATATGAACAATTCCTGGGGCTGGATAGTCAGAATTTGAGTGGTCTAGATGTGTTTTCTTGTCTTTTTCTTTTCATCAAAATGTTCACATTAACTTTTCAAAAACAGAGGGAAACTTCTGAAGCTTAAATCAATGCAATGAAACAAATATTTAGTAAATTATTTATGAAGGACTTTTGTATATACAGAAATTACCCCAACATAGCCACCATTTTGTTGTAGACAACTTCTTTAATTAAAGGTCTGTATCATCTTAGGGCAGTGTTTTAAGTTTGTGGTAAACTATTGCACTGGTTAAATATGCTCATCACACACTTCTGTGTTATGTTATTGCAGCCTTTATCTTGTTTAAAAGTGTATATAAAGATGTTTGGATATAACAGAAGTTCAGAAGAATGAGGAAATGCTAGGACACCAAATGTGTTCCTATTCCCATTCATTTTCTTTTCATTACACTGTTCCCAAACTTGACAGTACTCAGCATGCTGAGGTCCAACAGAAATCATCTCTTAATAAAGCCTGATCATACAACAGTTTAAACTAATTTTAAAAATCCTTTGAAATCTGTGAAAAGAGGCTAAACCCAGTGGTTATGATAGCAAGCCAGTGAATACCTTTGCTTTAGTACATGCGTTGTGGGCCATTGCGTCCTTTGTATTGATGTGTACCTCCTGTTGTTCCCTCACAAATTTACTTTTTGGAATAATCTTCATCTCACTTAATTATGACTGAGGCATACAATAGTACGTCACTGACAGAGATATTGAGGGAAAGTGACAAAAGGGATTTTTGAATGTAAGGCTGCCTACAACCTTATCTAATTTTTCCTATCCTGGTGTAATTATATTCTATTTGCCTTTGGACTAAAGGAGTGTAGACAAGTTAAAATTAAATAATACTGTGAAAAAGTCTAATGCTAGTCTCTTGAATAAGCATTGATCAAATTTTCAGAAGGGCTGTGTCACTACTACTAAGATGAACTGTAGAAATTATTATTTAGCCTTCAAAAGAATAAAGATACAAATTTCAACCTCTGCATTTCTTAGAAAAGCCTTGCTTGTGCCTATAGGTTTTATCACAGGAAACTGACAGTTTGCAAATGCCAAAATTCAGACTGAGGTCAGCCCAAGCCAGTCTGGCTCATACAATGTCCTGTGTTTATCTGAATTACTGATCTCTTAAATGTGTAACTTCACAAATGGATATATTAATATATAGACATTAAGGAACTTTATAATAAGTACTTTGTAAGTCCTCTAAGCAATTAATATTTACATTAGTTTAATGATACAAAGGATTATGTTGGTAAAAACACACTAAGGAAAATAGTGGTAAAAGTACAAAACTGTGTGTAGGCAGTCAGTCAACAGTGGTCCAAAAAGAGGAAAGTAGCAGAGATAGTAAAGCACATTTAGATCAAAGCTATGCAACTGATGAGCTAGCAGCCAGGTCTGACCCATAGGAAGTTTCTATCAAGATACCAGGGGAGCAACTAAAAGAAAAATAAAAGACTTTAAAGGCAATTGCACATTTGCTTTACCTTGGGGTGTGTTGTTGCTTGTGGGTCATGAGGGCAGCCCATATACCTAAGAGAGCTGGACAGGTGAAAAATCTGCCTTTTGATATTTGTTTGTTTGGGTTTTTTTCATACATAGATGACTGAACAATAGTAGTAAATTTTAGCTTGCCTATTAGCAAATAGCCTGATTCTTTTCTTCTACAGAGGTAACTGTGTCTCCCAAAGATTAGTGATCATATCAAGCAGATGGTAATTCCTTTTTTTGTTTGTTTATTTTCAAATGTAATGTAGTATAAAGTGTAAGTTACAAGAACAGTTCACCTGTTATTTCTAGATGGGGCATTTACCACAATTTTCTGAGGAAAACATAGAATGATGTAAATTATTTAAAGGCTGAAATGGACAGCTTCACAAATCATTAAATTACCTTGTGTCTTGGAACATGGAGAGGATATTCCTGGAATATTTATCTGAGGGCTCTTCAAGTTGAAAGGGGAATGGAGTCAGCAGAAAAAAAAACAACAAAAAAGTCCTATACAGACAGAGCAATTATTCACAAAATAAAAATAAGGAAAATGGTCAGAAATGTTAGCATATATATCTGAAATGCCTTTGGTGTGGCTATTACTTATGAAAAAGTTATTACTGCCATTTTGCACTATGTAATTGTTCCTACTACCATGCAGTTATTTCATTGTTCCCATGACTCATATAGCATTCATATGTATGGAAAACCTACAAAGAAACCTCAAACCACCTAGGAAAATGTAGCATGTCTCAGCTCTCTGACTTTATATTCTTTGACAACCATCAACCTAAACAGGGCTTAAAAATGCTCAACACTAGTGTACATCATCTCCATTTACCTTCATGAATCAATAAGGACATGCAAGCCTCATCTTCAGTGTGTGGTTTTGGAAGTCTTAATCTGATCCTGTAGATTAACAATATCCTTTACTCCAAGTCATAAAATATAAGATCACAGTCCAGGGTATAGCCACACATGGAAATCTGAAGGTCAGTCAGATGCTGCACTGGTTTCCAGGACAGTTCAAGAAATTGCCTTCTTTTCACAGAGAATCTACCCCTCATCTGAGCAATAGGTATTGAAATTTTGGATGCTTTTCTTGGCATGCTTCATTTGATTTTGTAATTTTGTCACAGGAGAAAATCTTATTACAAAGATTAGGCAAAAATCAGACCCAAGGATATTCCATCGTCTCTACAAACACTTGACTTCAAACCAGAAAAAGAAATCAATAAAAACAGGGCAAGTGAGAAAACTGCGTGGATAAAGTAAGACTGTTAAGTATGATTTATTTCATTTTACTTTATCATATGCACATGAACCCCATGTAATTTGAGAAATTTGGTTCAAAATGAAGCTCTTAAAACTGGGAAATTTCAGTCCTACCAAAACACTTTCTTGGGAACTTATGGAAAGAGACACTTAATAAACAAAATAAAAATACCTAAAAAGTTTCAGTTCCAATGGAAAGAATAATAGTGAAATAACTTTTTCCAGCATATATTTTAAAGCCTGTTTGAAAAAAAAAAAAAAGCAAAAAAAAAAAGGCAAAAAAAAACAATTATAAGAAAATATTGGAAATTAATCCAAGTGTAGAATATAAAGTTCACATTAGGGTGCTGCTTTTAAATTTCCATGGGGTGCTTCAGCATTTCAAGAAATGGCATAGCATCCTGAGGAGAAGAAAGAAAAATTGGTACACTTCCCACTTCTGACAGATACGGGTTTTCACTATGAAATAAGGTCAGTCATACCAGTAAAATGGTCCAGAACTGAGGAAATGCAATTTGCCTAAAGAACTGAGGTTTATAATTATCAAGGAAATAACCACTCTCATTTTCCTATAACTTGTTCCTTTGCAAAATTCCTAGCATTCTTTTAGGAGCTGGACAACTCAATACCTCTTTTCATTATTTTTTGTTCAGAACTGTAGATTCACTGAAAAGCAAATCTATTCATGGCATCTAGTTAAATCATCTCATAAAATAGTATCTTAGCCTCAGGTTCAGGCTTTTCACCGCACCTGATTCAGATATGAGGCTTCAGCCAGGGTCTCCACATGCTTGTGAATACCCTGATTTGGCAGAATAATACACGCTTGAGGGCTTTTACTTTTCCATCTTGAAATATAAATAGTTCACTGTTCATCAGGCCAGAAGGAGAACTTATCCTTCTATTTGTCCCAGTGTGCATGGTAACTTTTACTAAGGAAACAATTCTAAACAATGGCAGAGAAATGTTACAAGATTGTAACTTACTATGTATAAGTACATCTTTTCTGTTTGAGAATTGTCTGCTGCAAATTTTAATGAAGAATTTCTGAAAGTGCTGGGCAAGCCCTAGGAGCTGTGTAGATACTCCAGATGAAAAGTAGCACTGGTTTGTCTTTGTTCTCTCTTGGGAGAAGAGGGGCTGATTGTATAGGTTGCAGGATATTTTATCAGCTGTTTAAATGGGAGAGTTGCCACTTTAGCATAGCATGAGCACTAGTTTTCCTGTGATGGCTGCCTGGTGTTTGGACTGTATCTGGCTGGTTTTCATTCTATAATCATGAAAATTGAAAATACATTTCCTAAGCTACTTTAAAGGGGAGAGATGATTGATTCAGAAAGATAGGATACATGGGGAGCATATGTATGATTCAGATTGATTAGGTCTTTTTAAAAATAAATGGTATCACCCAAGCAAAAGAAATAACCTTCAATGTAGGTAATCAGTGACTTTCTGTCACTCAATACTAATTCAAATAAAAAGAAATGTTGAAATTCTTCCAGAAAGTACAGCTAAAATAAATTGCTAAATAACAAAATGTTAGATCCAGTAGAATTGAAAATTTATGAGCAAAATTTGACTTTTAATTATATTGGGTCAATAAAGACTTTAAAATAAGAGGAATTACAGCTTCTGAAAATAAAGTTTAAGCCTTATTGTTTTGATAAAGCTCCATGACCCCTGGCCCTTTAAAAATTGAACTTAGGCTGTAAAAATATCACTTCTTATTGATCACATGGTTATTAAAGTCAGTCAAATGCTCAATTTATATGTCAAACACTTGTCATATTTCCTGTAAATATTAGAACAAAAGAAGACCTTGATAATATTTTGTTCAGTTACACTAGACTTATTCACACTTTCATCAGTGAGAAATAATAAAAGTGGCACTAAATAATGCATTAAATATGCCAAGCATTTATCAAAGCTAAATTAATTTCCATCTGCATCATGTATGTCGTGTTTGCATGCATTAGTTCATGTATATGAAGGCTGGAACATACCCATCCATCTAACTGAGTGTGATGGTATAAATAGACCATGGGTTCTCACTCTCTCCTTTCAGTACATCTTCCTACTCCCTGCCACATCCTTGCAGCTTTGGAAGGTGTGGCTTATTTGTTGAACCTCAAGGAGAATGAGGAAACATGGTAAGTCAACAGATATTAATTAAATGTTAAAGGCAGGTTTTTAAGTACCTTCAATATATGTTGCTTCTAATGACATTCAAGTGTGCTTACAAAGGAGGTCAGGGGGGAGATCTTTAGATCCCCCAGGCTCCCCCAAGATGCCTTTCCATAACCAAATGCTTTCATATGAGTAATCGAAAGAAACCTTTATTCAACCACTGGGGAGTCTTTACAGCCTGGCTTCGATTGGAGTCCGAGTGGAGGCCTGTGAGCAGGACGTGTTTGTAAGCATTTCTAATGGCATTTTGATGTACATGTACAAAATTGATGTCGGAAGGATCATTGTAAACTCCCAAACAGTGGAATATTGAGGACATTTTCAGGTGGCAGTCAGATTCTGGCTGGGTGAGCCCAGTATATTTTCTCATGTCACAGTTGATTAGGTTCACAGGGAAGTGGAAAGAGTAAAAAATTCTCTTATTACTGCAGCAATGCCATATCACCCTCTTTTCCCTTTGAATGCAACATTAGTTTTTGTCCAGAACTCTAACTGCTTTCTACAGTTTGGGGAATTGTAAAGCAGAAACAATTTTCCCAGCTAGGCTGACCTTCACAGTAATGAGAAATGACTGGAATTTCTCTCTATTTCTCTAACATTTGGTGAGGAGCGATAGGAGGTATGTGTTTGTTTTACCTGATATTATGTTGTGGGCGTCTATTTGGCACTTTGAGCCTAATTTTTTTCCATTCAGGAGATTACATGGACTGTTGCACCATCTGACCTAGTAGCCAGCCCTCAAGTGTATAGAGAAGTGACAGTAATGCACTTTAAGACTTCTGTTATCACAGCAATGATGGCATTTTGTTTCAGACATTAAATGATTCTTTTTTTTTTTTTTTTTTTTTTTTGCAGTGGATGGCTATTTTCATTTACTCTTCAGTACTTGTTCAGGTGATGAGCAATGATCTCAAGAAAATTTAAGATTCATAACCAGTCAGGTAGATAGGGAATTCTCAAAGTGAACCTACATCTGCAGAGTATTTTCATTGTGAGTGGTGCTATAGCACTAAAATGCTGATCATCTCTTAGGGATGTGATAAGAAAATTCTGTAGTTATGTGCAAAGCTAGTATACTTGAAGAATCTTTAACAGCGGCATATTTGTCTAGAAATATGAGTTGCTTCCTTGTTCTTTTTTCAGAACAGGTGTTTCAGAATAAACCTCTTTCCCTGTAGAATCTGAGCCCTCCAGCAATGCATGGTGGTCCAGGCTAGGTCTGCCCTGCAGATACAGATCTGCAGAGGTGTCAATATAATGAAGAAAGGATTCATGAAGCAAGATTCAGTGCCAGGAAGAGTGAAGGCACTATGACAGAGTATTAAAAGCAACGAGCCACTCAGGTAAACATGCAGGATCCCAGGCACAGTTTACACCGAAGTCCATAATGCTGTATCCTCATGGTGGCATTGGCATGAACTAGATGGACTTGGATAGGACTACACCTGCTCCTGATTACAGACCTCTCCACCACTGGCATCTGGGCTAATAAAATACCTAGAATTCCTGGAAATGGGCAGAGTGAAAGCATTTCATACAGAAGACAAATTTAATCAAATCTCTGGCTGCAAATCATTCATGTATGAAAGCTGAGTGGTAGTGTTATGGACAAATTCAATTGGGGAGGCCAATTAAAGATAAATCAATTAACAAGAATTTATTAAGCAAGTGTTATTAAGCCAAAGAACAGTGCTGGGCAGCCGAGGAGTCTCCGCTCTACCACGGCGCACCTTCCCCCTTTGACCTTTTTGTTTTTATAGTCCTTTTTTTTTCTGGTTGACATATTTTCTCACAATGCACTCTGCGCTGGTGCAATGGGTTGCTAGGGTTTTGTTGTTTTTTTTTTTTTTCTGCCCTTGGTGATCATAGTAATGAAGGCTCCTCATCTTCCTTGCAGATTGTCCTTGGCCTAAAAGTTAACTTGTATACAATTAGTTGCACAGTCTTCTATGCTAGTTGCATCTGCACAATTCTTAAGCAGGAAACTTGCTAAGGTTTTTTTTTGTCTGTTTTTTCTCCCCTTCTCCTTCTCCTGCCACATCTTGAAATTCCCTACTCAGTTCAAATTCTTATCTCCCTCAATGCTCGTTTTGATGAACAAAGACCTTTTTATTTATTACAGTAGTCCCAGGGAATTAATAAGTTTCAAGTGTTTTGCCTTAATTCTGGCTTTATTATAGCTGTAACAGGCTATGAAAATGTCAAAATATCATGGAGAAGGCAGGTTTTCACCTCCTTTTTCTGTGGAGGAATAAATGGTTTAATGGTATTTCTAGAAGACTGCATAATACTCTGTAAAATTTCAAGAGTGACTGTAGTCCTCCACTCTTACTGTATCTGAAAGGTCTGAAATGTTGAACATATTCCATTAGGTTGGAGTGTCATGTTCCTAGGTAATATTTGTGTGTTATGGCTATGATGTTAGGATGTTGCTCTGATTACCTGTTAATAGCCCATAATATGGGGAGCAAAGTCAAGGAATATTAAATTGCATGATCATGTTCTAAGACTGTGACTGCAATATCTCATCTATTGCAGTCATTGGGGCCACCAGAGCCTTCACTTGAATTTTTTAAGCCATCAATGGCATGCTAACAGGAGATTTTTTTTTCTGATCTGCTCCATCACTCAGAAATACCTGTATGTCTGCAGCTCATTGATTATGAACGAGGTCAGTAGGGGGGAAAATCCTTGAAATTGCAAGGAACATTTCCTTTGTATTGATACAGAGCATCACAGTAAGCTTAATTTAGATGCTTTTTTTCTTATTTCATATTAAATTATTTGGTACTCATGCTTGCATTTCTCTTCTGATCTTTTAAGGTAGATATTTCTTTAAACTCTCAACAGACTATTTCTAAGCCAGTGGTGCTTTCTCTGTGTATCCCCTTTGCTCTGTACATGATTATCAAGAATTGGATTCATGTGACCCCCAACATGAACAGAAATTATCTAAAGCAAAATCTGAGTGGATCAAGACAGATCTACTGTCTCTTACTTTCTAGGAAAAGAGACCACAGAAGAGGAAGGAGCAAAGTGTCAAGACTATCTGCACACTTGGATTTAAGTTTTTTTCAGGAAACCCTCTTTCTTAGTCTTCATATAAGACGGGACAAATATTTTATATCCTAGGAACACTATAAGATCAACAATGAGGTATAGAGTATTATGATAGAGAAAACTAGGGGTGTCAAACAATGCTTGATAAGACAGAGCTCAGATAATGTCTTTGCTTAAATTAGTTGCTGGAAATACATTGATAGTCTGAAACACTTCTTTCCTTTTCTGATAATTAGCAATGCCCTGCTTTATTCAAATAGATTAATAGTCTGAAGCACTTCTTTCTTTTCATAATAATTAGCAATGCCCTGCTTTGTTCACTATTTGCAGTGTCCCAATGTTTGATTCATGCTTCCATTTACACCCAACTTTTTAAAAAGCCTCATAAAAGAACAGCAGATTAATTAAATATGTTCAATATTCATCAGTATTCATTGCAAAGTGATTGCAAACATGTGATCTTCCATTTTCTACTGGTAACATTAGACATTTGATACAAGTCCAGAATCAAACTCTGAGTCTAATGTGTTGTGCTAGGGTAAATTAGATCCTACTCTGTAGAATGTCAAGTGCAATACATAGTATGGAAGTAGTATAAATGAGATTGATTTTAGTGACTGTGAATTTTGGGAAATCTGTCTTCATAGCGCAACTAGAACTTTATGACTCTGACTTGTTTTCACCCTTGAGTTTCTCTTAAACATTCTGCATGTGAGAAACATCAGTAGAGCTCTTGGAACAGCATCATATTCAGAGCCTTCCCTGCCAGGTGACACTGAGAAGCCTTTTGCAGATTAAGGCAAGATTTGACTCTGGGAACACAAAAGCGTTAGTCTGCTTCCATGACTGTTGAATCAGTGTCTGTCACTGGCAGGCCTTACTGAAAGAGGCACTTCCTCAAGCAATCCTTATTTGACCAGAGAAGGAAAGTGTATATTTGTATTAAATTGGGCACGTAAGACAAGATACACTCCAACTCTAAAAATAGCATTATTGTCTCTACACTGAGTGCTTTGGGACTTGGATTATACACTTGGCAGTTTTGTGTTTGTTTTTCTCTCCTAGGCAGCAGCGACAAATCACTGGGTGAACACACCCAAGTAAGAATGAAAGTTGTTCTACCTCCTGATGTCTCTCCTGTGTATTATGAAGGAACATTGGTACTTCTGTATGTAACAGACTAAATGTGTGAAAACTGATCAGTCAGTCTCAAAGCAGTGGGCTTACTAAGAAAGGGACAAAAGCACCTAAGATGTACGGAGAAGTTGCTTGCAGGTACTAGGGTACATTAATTATCATGGTCAACTTGGGGCCACCTTCTTCCAAATGGAAAAGCTTATGGATGGGATGCTGTAATGAGAAGTGTGTATGTAGGGTCCCAAATACATGAATGGCACAAAGGGGCTGTGGTTGTCCTGTCTGCCAGTGGCAAGTGGTGGAAACTAAGCCTCACTAGGCTCCTAAACTGAGGAGGAGTGTTGTATCCTGCATCCCACTGGGCCCCACAGACTGAGTCCACACACTCCCTGTGGCTGTTAGGAATTAATTCAAATTCTAGAAGCTGGCTGCAGGAGCAGTTAGTGACACTAAAACCAGTATCTAAATATAGGAGAAATAAAATCATTATATAAATATTGAATACAGTGCTCATTCCTGGTTCTAGCCTGCAGGAAGCAGTTGAGTGCTGCCAGTAACTGGAGAGCCAGGACTTTACTGCTTTTGCTGTACATGCCTAGAGGAAACCTCAGCATAACCTTTGTCATGTGATCTTATAAATGCAAATGATCTTCTTAACAATTTTTAAGGTTTTTTTCTCCCTCCTACTGAGGGCCAGAATTAATGACATAGCAAGAAAGTACTACAGAGAAGTGCCCAGGCCTCTGTGCCATAGATGTAAGAGCCAGCTTCCACCTCCCCCTGCCATAATTTTGCAAGCAGAATGCCCTTGTAGAGCTAAACCTGACCCCTCACATTTTTGTTATGAGTGTCCCATTCTTAGTACATTTCCTCCACCCCAATTTCTTCTACATCCACCCAGGCTGGATGGAGATCTTGTCCTCCACCCTCTGGACTCTCATACTGGGTATAGCTGCTATAACAGTAATTCTCCTTGCTTTTTCTTCATGAATTCCTTCCAGAGAGTCCAGGACCATGAAGCCACTGGGCCTGGGAAGCAAGAGGAGAGAAAGTCTTTCCAGAAAACACCAGGATTCCAGTCTTCTGAAATGGGGATTTATAGGGTCCTTAGCTTTGGTGAAAAGGATTAAAGTATAAAGCATGGGGTAGCATTACTTGCCACTGTTCATCAAAAGCCAGACTTACTCTCAGTCCCCCACTCTACTTGTTGCAGTATTTGGAGATTTCTGAAACTCTAATGAAACCAGCAGCACTTATTCCTCTTCCAGCTGTCAAGGAAGCTTTATTGTTTGCTGCCTTTTCCATTCTGCTGTTAATTTAATCTTTTTGAAATACGCATAGTTCCTTTTTACCAATATAGACAACACTGAAAATAAAAATATACTAAATAAATCTGTTAAGCATTAATTATTGTCCCAACTTGGCTGAGTATGCTTTCAAGTAATACTTATTTAAAAAAACTAAGTAAAGAACAGCTTTAAAAACTACCGTTGTGAAGGATGTTTCCTTATCCAGGCTTCTCTTACACCTTAGTCAGTCTGTATTTTAGCACAGTAGTTTTGCCTGCCCTCCATGACACAGTGCCTTACTGGAGTGTCAGAATCAAATCACAGTGATCAGCAGTCAGACTGGATGTTCACTTTCACCGTCCTAGAGCAGTTCAGAGCTCCCCCTGCTCCTGCAAAACAAAGATGAACTTGATAAGAAAGAAGCAGAGTAGGAGCAGGTGTTAGGAAAGGATCTAGAAGGACAGACTAAGGCCACTGGGCTGCAAGAAGTATGAGCACAGTCTGTAACATTTCCTACTCCCAGACACATTGTCTTAGCAGACAAACAAGACAAAGGAATTACGATTATCTCCACTTTACAGATGGAGAAATGAGTTAGTAAGAGATAACTAGCTTGTCCAGGGTCACTTAGAGAACCCGACAGGCACAGAACCAGGACCAAGATTTTCTGAGTTCCTAAGGAAGGATCAATCTCTGAGAAATAGTTTCCTAAGCTATGTTTCTTAATAGAAGAATCTGGTATTAAAACATTACAAAAGTAAAAATGCAATTTCTTTACCTTTCAGTTTGATAAATGGATTTTTCACAACACTACAAAAAAGCTAATTCCTTTTCTAATATAGAGTATTTGAATTTTTTTTTTTTTTCTTGTAAGAAAGTAATGATGGGGGAGAAAAATCCCCTTTTTTTATTAATTGCAGGTGGATGTTGTTTTCTCTTCTTTTCTAGCCAATAATTTCTGGCTATCAAATAGATACACTTTAAAGTGCTCGGATTTGGCACGATGATGAGACAACTAGCAAGAGACCACCCTCTATAGATAATATGTTAGTTGAAAAAAATTAATTTCTGGACCTTAATCCTCTAGGAAAAACTTAGGGGAAAACTTCCACTGTGTTACTCAGTTGGTTCACCCTATTTGATTGCTGGTCAGTACATGAACCCTATTTTAGAAGTGATGTGATTTCTGTCTAATTAAGCTGTTTACAAGTTCTACAGGGTATGACGGTTCAAATGCTAGTTTCTAAACCTCTTGAAAGGAGTCTACATTAAAGCAGCATACAAAAGATTGTAGGATTACTTTGTATTCTCTCCAAAGTGGAATGTGATTTGGTCTTCATCAACTGATTTATATGACTCTTTTTTTTTTTTTTGAGCATTTAATAACTTACAAAGAGATTATTGACCTTTCTTTAAAAAATTATATATATATATATATATATATACAGTTGTATATATATATTTTATTTTTAATAAGTAAAAATTAAAAGTAAAGGCAAAGTGAGTTAGGTGGTGTGCATATCAAGACTTTTTGTGACTTCCCTTTCAGAGTAGTATTGCAAAGTACAACAGTTGCAGAAAACAGGATGTTGTGACTTAACCCCAGTCCCACACAGCCCCTCACTCAAACCCCACAGTGGAATGGGGGAAATGAATGAAGAGTAAAGGTGAAAAAGCTTGTGGGTAGAAATAAAGACACTTTAATAGGTAAAGCTAAGGGTCAATTTTTAATTATTTTGTTAGAGGTTGGTGTACTCTTTTGTTAAAAATAATTAAAATTTTGTTAAAATTACTAACACTTTCCTTATAAATGTATTACTTTTGGAACAGCACCTTTATTGTTCATGAGAAGTGAGCAAGTGGTTAAAGGGGAGCATAATTTAAGAAGAACAGCACATTTTCTGGACCTTGGCTCTTGGGCTTTCCCAATGTGATACAGAATAGTGTGGCAGTACTGAAGCTGGGGCAGAGATCTGTGTTCCTTACTGCTGTACATTAGAGTGAATTAGAACTAGGGAGAAGGGGAATACCATGTTAGCCAACCATTTTTTAGCTGGGCAAGCATTTCTACATTGCTGCTTTTTACAGTTTGCTTTCATTACACGAAGTCAGGGTACATGCTCAGAGTCTTGTCACAGGTTCCTGAAGATAAGAGCTGCAAGGTCCTAAATCTATCATTTTGCTTTAGATGCAGAGATGGTTATGCTGTCAGTTAACTTAATGATCACTTCACTTAAAAGTGTCATTTGGGACTTCGACTGTACAGTCCCATATAGTTAGCATTCAGTGGTAGGCCCTTAATGCAGGTTTCTTACCACTCTACTCAGATCTAAATTGCTAAGTAATGCATACACATACCCAAAGACAGGCAGATTTGGTGTGCACTGTGTCCAAATCCTAGTAAAGCTGAAAAACTCCATTGGCAATGTCCTCATACAAGATGCATGCCCTTGTTACCTGCCTTTGGTACATGCCACTCAACCAAGACACTCAGACACATGTTCACATGCCTCCCATGGTCAGTGAAAAAAGCATCTTCACTGCAAGACAGCTCAGGAAAGGGTCTTCTCTTGTGAGATCTGGATTACCCCAAGGTCATCTGTTTCCTATATGGATGATGAAGCCTTTGTAACGTCACTGTCAGACTGTAGGTATTTGTATATTCCCCAAACAGACAAAAGGACTAAAGTGTGGTTGCAGCATGGGCTAACTGTATTAAGGCACAGGCTATTTTTACAGCTTTTTGTCAGAATATGGACTTGAGAGGAACATTACTGCAAGCCTTATTCTCTTAAACTAATATAAGTTATATCAGAATAGTTGTGACACTATTTTGTAAACTAAAAAGAACACTAGTAAAAAGGACTGCGTGTTTTGAAGATTGTCACAAGTAGATTAAAGTCTCATCACTCATGCAGTGACTTACATATGCCTATCATCTCTTCTCCTAGATCTTCTGCACAGCAGGACTGCTGTATAGGCTTCATGACATGCAGAAAAGATGACAGAAATACTACTCCTAATCTAGAATTTAGTGGATTTATGATGTGTTGTATGTCATGTGTCTGATTATAATTATTTCAATAGTCATTCTTGTGATTCCAATTTTTATGTTTTACAAGTCTTGTGTTGATATGTTATGATTAGGCTTTTTTTTAATTACCTCAACAGTACTTTGCTTCTGTAAATAAAATTAAAGATCTTTAATTTTCTTTATCTTTGGTGAGATTAACCTCTATACACATTTTTAATAGTGTTCTGCTTGGGCAATGAGAACATTCCAAAATGTATACATGGCATATATATTGGTTTTGTTTTGATATAGCCTATCACCTTAATTAGTGGGTAGTCCATAGTAGGCTGCAATTTGTTCATTAAAATTCATGAAGCAATCCTGTGTTTCCTGCATTTTCTCTTGCATAATTCTCATATGCAGCATATATTTCTATATATACAGCATGCACACCCACTCAGAGTCATGGACTTCCAGGTCTCTGAAAAGCATAGTAAAGGCAACCAACTCGCCTGTGATTGCTTTTCAATTTCTTTTTTATATTCTTTTTTTTTTTTGCTTTTATGCCCATTTTCTTTCATAATTTGCCTTCAGGGAGGTTTTTTCATACAGATTTGGCAAATACAAGTATTCCATGTATTTTATTGCCATGGCATTCCTTTATTTTTATTACTGCATTTTTGTTCTGTAATAGTGTAATTTGATTATTTGTCCATCTATTTTTACTTTAAGTGTCCAAATTTATAGTATTAGTGTTTGACTTTTACACTTCTTACACTGGTGTAAGCAAAGAACAGGCTACCAGCTCTGCCAGGTTTTTCCAAACTTTTACCTCCTTTTTGAGATGAAGGGTAGCTCAAGAATAATTTGATTATGCACATTTTGCCCATCACCTTTATTTTTACATATCTAATACAGGAAATTTTTAAAGAACAAATAGTAAGCAGTAGACATTAATCTCTGTGAGAGAGAAGATTCTTAACTTGAATTGCCCTTGTAGCATCTGTTGAGTTCCCTTGAGTAAGGCACCACCTCTAGTTTTGGTCCTGACTAAGCAATTTATTTTGAAGATTCAAAGGCATTCTGTACTCAGACTATGGGATAGCATACAGTTGTATATAGTTTCTATTGACTCTCCAACTTCTTTCCCTGAGCAAAGAACAAATCGTGGCAAGGAAGCAAAATTAGATCTTGGGTAGGGAGAGTACCCTGAAGGGGTGTTGGATTGCAGATTGTAGTGTCTGCTCAGAAGACTCACAAAAAACCCTGCCAAAATCAAACTTCACACAAGAAACAAATTAGGGTCATCCCTCTGGGATAAGAACCATCCCTACAACACTGCCTGTAATTTAGGGAGCTGGCTGCCATGGAGGCAGCTCCAACAGAAAGCAAAGCCACCTGTGGCCCAAGCGAGATGCAGGTCAAGAGCTCCACAGTGCTGCCCACCCTATCATCACCCTTTCTTTTTTTCTTTTTTTTTTTCTTTTTCTTGTGTGACTTGCATAGATGAGTCAGTGAGGGCTTGCATCCATGGCCACCCGTCTCTAACCACCAACTGGGGGCCAGTGAGTGTTAATCATAAACAAGGGGCCTGTAGTACTCCATGGTATAGCTCTTGTAGTTTGACATAGAGTTTTCTTCCCTGATTTTGTTATGTTTAACAGCTGCAGACGAAGGTAATTTATACACGTGAGTAATCTTTTCTGCTTAATGAGATAGACTGTTAGGTTTAGAGCTCAGGTCAGCATTATTTGAGTTATTGTCATTCATTTTAAAAGAGAACTTGATAAAACCAAAGTATCATATGTGAAATTTACTACAAGAGTGTGAATGAATAGAAAACCAGAAGGAATGGTAGGATGCATTGGGAATTTCCCCACTACTGCAATGTTAAGCTGTGTAATTGTTTTATCTTCTGAAAAGTGTCTAGAATAGTAATGACAAAATTAGTGTTTTCTAAACAATACATGTTATCAGAGCACAACTTCAGAGCTAAGAGAAAGCTTTCTCTTATGCAGGGTGCTCTGATAATGTAAACCAACAAACTTTAATCAGTTAACTTACAAAGAGGAGCAAATCCAGACTTATGTAGAATGCTCTCCTGGATTTACTATTTCCCTATGTAAAGTCAGTCTTCACTTTGAAATAGCCTCTTGTAGTTATTTGTACCATTTGCCTGCCTCTTAGCTAAAAACCTACATTTTTTGAACAGCTTTGCTAATGACTTAGATGTTCATTCATTTCTGTACCTCAGAGGATTTTTATTTTTTTTTTTTTTTGCCTTCATTAATATTACCAGGATTTATATTATGGCAGTGGCTAAAAATACCAGGTAAATACATAAATCAATGCATGCTGTGTAGTAAACAGAAAAATGTATTCCATATGCAGATTTAACCTGAAATAAGAAAATCTGTTTTATCTTTGATCTTGCTGTTGTTTGGTGTGTGTGCATACGTAATCCAGTCTTGATGGGCTTGCAGATGTATTATCAAATGAGAAAACAAGCAAACAATGAAAAAGAGAGAGAATTTTATTATTTATTTCATTTTTCAGACAGGAAATTAAAGAAATGGAAATATATGGAAGAATTGGACCCCTGGTGAGGTTTTTAGATGTCTACCCAGTGACCCTAATCACAAGACTTCCTTACTTCTCAGATATAATTATTACTATTTCCATCACGTATACTTTGGAAAGTTTTTTTCTTGTTTCCATATGAAATACTTATTTTCTAGCCCTGAACTTTCCTTTTAAGCAAAATCAATGTAAAGCTATTGTTGGTTTTACAAATGCCTGGGAGAATTATTACCATCATAGGCAGCAATAAAAGATATACTTTTCCCCTTGGTAGATTGAATTACTGAGAAATAACATTATAATTACTGTATAAAACACACTGTTTTAACACTGTTTTTAATATCCATAAAGTTTCTGATTTATTTTTCACATGCCAGCATCAATGCACTAGATTTTTCATAGGTCTAAACTGGTGCAATTACACTGACCTCTGTGGGACTCCACCTGTTGCATTGATGGCTTTTAAGAGCAACATTATTTTTGGATGAGTATTAGGAAATAAGAGAGAGAGAGAGAGAGAGATCTGATTTCATGGACATTGATTTAAATAAGGAATGCAATTTTCTTGAAATCAAAGGAAATATTTTGATATGCTAGCTGTATTGAGGTAAATCTGCTTTAAATTGGGTCTTTTTCAGACCAGTGGGGAAAATAAGCCTTCTGATATTCCCTAGTATGGGATTAACAACTGGAAATGCCAGGGAAACATGGCATATGTATAGGTGAACATGGCAAATAGACCTTTGTCCCTCTCTCTGTGAATATCTTGATTCAGATGTCTTAGCAACCTGAAATGCTCAGCAGTCTTGTAGTCTTCAGAAAAAGAAAGGAAACCCCCTTTTAGCACACTCAGGTTGCTTTCTTGCCACTACAACTGAAAAACTGTTTCCTTGACCCATGCAAAAGTAGCAATTTCTGGTTCAGTTTAGACTATTGAGCTTGTTTGCCTCTTCTAGCTGGCTGATGATCACCAGGTCTTCTGCAGGTCATAATCCTTGTCTGTGTCTCTGAGGTGAAATCAGGATTGCTACCTGCCTCCTGATTCCCATTGTCGAAAGAGGACACAGTCCACACAGAATAAATGAACCTTTGTTTTGTGTTCAGTTAATACATACTTAAAACTAGGCCAAGCCTTTTCTGCTCATCTTTCTTCTCCTGACATAGTTTCTAATATGTGAATGCCTTCTGTGAAATTTCTTTTTCAAGGGAATATAGTCAGCCTTAAGTTTGGAAAGCAAACAGCACATACATCATATCTTAGAGGTAGAATTTGCTTTATTGCCTGTACAAGTATCACAAATGTGATAGGCATAGTGAAAGAGTTCTTCCTTAATTGCACTCGGGCTGAGTTCATCACAGTTTCTGACATGTTGGAGGTACATTAGAACAGGAGCACTGTCTGACTAGGTTTTCTGCAAAAACATTTCTGACCCTTGACTTATCCCTTTTACTGACACCATTACCAGTAACACCCTCCACTACCAGTGACTGCAAAGAGATCTGCATACTTCACCATTTCCAAAGGTATATTTTGGCAAATAGTTAGGTAGATGTATATGTTCCTCCCAGCACAAAATGAATGAGATTAAGAAAAGACATATAAGAATGATTTTTTTGAAGTCAAGTATTTCCACTCAATTTATATAACACCCATCTCTGAGGGTGATCCATTTTACATTTCCTTTCAATAAACCATTTTGGTCTGAACTGAATGTTTCAAGTGACCTGTAATTTATTTATTTTCAATTTTTTTCCCACTCCAGGTCTGCCTGGACTATGTTTTGTTAGGGGGGTTTTTTGTTTGCTTTTAAATGGGTGAATAGGGTGTTTCAGGAAATATTTCAGTCCACAAACAGAAAAATCCATTAGTTTCACAACTGTAGGTGTCAATGTTTTGACTTCTGACTTCAATACTTCTCTAGTTTATAAAAGCATAAATGCAAAAAAAGAAACAAAAAAAACCCCAAAACTAAAAAAAACCCCAACCAACCAAAAAAAAAAACCCACACCAAAACAAACAAACAAAAAAAAAAACCCCACTCATACCATTGATGAGACTATATGATTTAAATAAAATATCAGTGTAATTAGATAACTCTAGTATTTCAAGTGAAAAATCATTCCCCCTCCCCCTTATTGCAGATCTGAATCCCATAAGAAATGGAAGGGACTGATTCTGATAGTAGTTTCTCTGTTTTAACTAATTGCAACTCTGCTGACCTCATTAAAATTAGATCAGATTTATATTTGGCCAGGGAGAAATCAGAATCAGACCAAGAACTCAGAACTTATGTTATTTTTAGCACCAAAATAACCCCTTGTTTTGTAAAGCACAAGAATTGCTACAGGGCCCATAAATATTTTGTGAATCCAGTCAACAGATAAAAGTAGAAAATACTTAGAACATGAAGAAATTCATCTGTCTGTCTATTGACAGTGCCTTATGGAAGAACAAGAGTCTAAGTACAATAAGGCAATAATGAATTTAATGAAAAAGCTACAGACATTCAGGTTGTAAGCTGAGCTGCTGTTGAAAGATAGTACATATTTTTGCCTGTATAGCAGAATTCTTTGGCTGAATGTCTATGAGTAGATTTCCATTGATAATAAATATGGAGGAAATTATTTATTGTAAATGGTAATTAGACTTTCCCCAGGCTATGAATCCAGCCAGTAGAAGATATTGAGTAATAACATACACATTATTTTTGACATTCTGTCTCCATGCAAAAGAAAAATAAGAGAGGATGATAGAAGCTAAACTTTGTTATGTCTTTTGTTTAAAATACAGCAATATCACCATAGGCATAAACTAATATTGGTGTGTGATTTTATGTAATAACATGTATAAGATGGAGTATAAGGTCACACTGCAACTTTATCTATGAAATAGAAAAAGGAGTCACAAAAAGACACTAGCTCAAACTCTCTTAAATTTACCCAGGACTGCATTAGGATTACATGCAGACTAACTAAGCAGTTTTTTAGGATTTCAGCATCACATTTTAACAAATTTGGAAATGATTCTTGCAAGAAAAAAAATTATACAGTTTATACTTGCAGTCATCACTCACATTCTTCTGAGAGTTCTTCTGTTACCTCAAGCAATATGGAGCTGTGCTTTTGTTATAAGAGGATCTCAGTTTCATATACCCTCTTGCCATCAAATTATAGTGCCTAGCACAGTGACAATTGCAAAGACCTCAGAAAAAATACATTCCTAGCCCATATGTTTTTAATTATATTTTCAAGTTTCATTCGCTGTTGGCAACTTGATGTTATTTTGATTTTGCTGAGGTGAAATATATGAGTTTCAACTATGGCTTTGAAATTGATTAGGAATTAATATGGCAGCATTGCAGATATAGTAGATTTACTGCTTCCTTTGTGGTTCAGTGTGAACTCCCATGCGGAAAACCTATTGTGACCAGACTCAGAGTGACATGAGCAAAGTAGCTGATACTGGAGATAAGAGATCAGAGAAAAGGAGTCAAAGAGGTGAAAGCAGAAAGGGGTTCCATCACAGCAAAAAAATCTATACCCACTCCAAAAAGGAAAAGCCCTGGAAGGAGTCACACGAAAGGTGAGACATGAATGGATTATGAAAACAACGAAAAAAAACCCAAAAAATAAAAGCCAACCAAACAAATTCAAAAAGCTTTAAAGGCAGTTAATATATTTAAAATATTCTTTATACCTCTTATAAGAACATTAACAAAATTAAATTTGGAATTGCCCAGCTGATGTTGAGCACAGCCAAGCCCTACACTGCCGGCATGTGCTGTTCTGGGGCAGGACTTACACTTCATTTTTAGGAGCAGGTTTCTTGATGACAGCAAATGGGACAGAAGGGCATGGGAGGAGAGGATGGTCTCTGCAGAAAAGTTACACAAGTGGCTGAAAATGTAACATATGTTAGATATGTGGCTGCATATCAACCCTTCTGTGTTTCTCCTTCTATAGGAGCTGGATTGAGAGCACAATTTTTGGCAAGTTAAATACACAACTATTACCAGTTTACATGTAACTTTGTCTACAGAGCAGGACTGCTGGTGAAAAAGACAATACTGAGTGTATGTATTATAAACAGGGGCTTTAAATTGCAGTAGTCAGTCAGTCTTGTGCAATCTACTGTCTTCTGCTATGTTTATCCTCAAGGAAAGCTATCTCAATATGAATGTGGTGGAGGGTTGCTACCATCTGAGATGCAATATGCTCACATAGTGGTCATGCAAGGAGGTTCAGAGGTGTTTATTTCTCTATCTTTAGAAAAGGAGTAGAGCAGTAACCTTCCCCTTGACAGACAGAAAAGAGTCAAAATCACAGTTCCAGTCCACCACTGGGCATTCAGAACTGTACTAAAGTAAAACAAAGAGTGCCCAGGTTAAATATTAACAGTATTCTGCTGAGGCATCCCCAACATCCTTTTTTGCATGCTTACTTCCCTTTTGTAGATTTTGACTCAGCTTACTTATTTCAGTGGCTATCATTCACATTCGTATTTATTTAATTGGAAATGTTGTTTGACGTCAAGGTTTCCAAACAGAATATTTTCTTCAACTTTATTCATACTTCCAAATCTCATATACTGAGATTTCAGCAAAATTCAAATGTCTAATTAAAAATCAATGTCACAACTCATTTTGTATGTCATATATACTCCACAAGACCTGGAAAACAGAGAGAACACTTCTCAAACACATTATAGTGTTTTTGGCATTTGGACTTCGGGGTGACTGATGTAAACACAGAGAATTAAATCCTTCCAGCTTTCTAGATATCCGTATTAAGAACCAGATTCATATTTTGGACTGACTTGTATCTTTGACAGCAATCTTCCTACTGCACACAGTAGCCATTTGTATTGTCCTTCAACTTTGTATCATATATCAATACATTGAGTAAGGTCCAGTTTGGACCTGAAAGTAGTGAAAGGAAAAGTATTCCACATAATTACAGTTTTAGATCTGATCTTGTTCATATTTAAGTAAACAGACATTCAAGGTAGGTACATAGTTTACATGAAAGCAAAACTATTTGGTAATGCTATTACATTACAAATAAACCAAAGTATCCAGATGTATTTCCAGCTTCAAAAATTAGGATCTTTGCAGAGCAGCTGACACAGAATTTTAAAAGAAGCTTTATATATACATATAGTCTCAGTTAACAATGTGTCCCTAAATATTAAGTAGGATTTATTCTTCAAAGGGCAAAAGACAAGGTCTGTACCTCTGAGTTTGTTTTTTAATATGAATATTTGAATAAACAGTTCCAGGCATACATATGAAGACTGCATATTGTATTGTAGAACAAGACTTTCAGAAATATTTTCTCAAATACTTAACATGAAGTGTCATATTAACATGGTGTCACCTCACATAGCATTTTTAACATTTATATATGCAAATGGTCATATTTACATGTGCACATGCCATTCACAAATTCAAATTAAAAGCAAATAAATGTTTTAGATTAAGGAGATTAATTTGGTGTGTCTCACAGTTGGCACACTTTCTACAGAAATCACTGAGACCCAAGTGCTGGGCTGTTATCCGAAAAGACAGATGGCAATTTCCTTTTGATAAGAGTCCAGGTTTTTAGCAGCGAGGGAACCCTGAAGTAGCCATTTTTCTTGTAGGGTGAGCATCTTTCAGAAGTCAGATAAATAATTCTAAAATAGACAAACACAGAACCAAGAAACTACTCAATATGAAATGAACTGTGCTGCATTCCCTTTCCAAAAGTTTAGAAGGTGCTTTTTTGCTTTTATTCTTGCAACACATGGGAACTAATTCAGAAAACTAGAGATTAAAGATAACTTTTTCTATACTCATTCCTCTTTTATAAATACTGATACAATTTAATTTAGATGTTGTTTGTTTAGAGTACCTATGCATCATTCATGAAAGAAACAGTTTCAGATATTTTTAAAACTATGTATGATATTTTAAAAAGTAACTCAGGAAAAAATCAGACAAAATCAAGTAAATCAGACAAAACCAAGATGCCTCTGTTTAACAGAAGTCTTGTTTAGTGGGTGCCATTTTAAATTGATCTGGAACATTTGAAACTTGTAAGTTATAAATATGGACACTCAGGAACCTACAAGACAGGAGTCTATGGTCAGTCTGTAAGTACTAACCTGCTGCTAAAGTGGTCAGTCATCTGCATTTTGTAGTTATTTGCATTTCAAGATATTAAATATATTTAAATATATTCCCTCTTTCTTTTTGTAAACATATAAGACCCAGCCTCAGACATGCTGACACCTGAAATTTAGTTTATCTTGTTGGATTAGACCCAACAAGGATCACTTTCTTCTAGTTTCCACTCGTCTCTTTTCTATCTGTCACTAATAGAGAAGAAATTAAAGTGGCTAGGGTGATGTCTGTTCACTCTTAGAATACAGCCTGATGTGTTCTTCATTATTCATGTCTCCATTAGTTTGGTCTGAGAGACCTGGAGATTCACTCCGCTCTTTATTTCCTTTGCCACGGCTCTATAAGAAATATACCCTTTTAATTACGCAAATTGTTATTGTAGCTTTCAGACTGCTTCAAATTTGACCAGCAGCACCTTGTTTACAAAGATATTTCAAGAAATTTTGTTCATCCTCTTCTATCTATGTCATCTCAAGGCTCACATGAGCACTGCGTACTTCCAATCACCTCAGGTCGCGTCGCTTTGCATTGGATCAAGTCATGTCACATCAGTGATACCACTATCAGTACTTATTTCTGATAGAAAATTCAGCATAGATTTAGACAGCAAATTGCTCAACCACAATAAATGCATATAATGAGCAGACTAAGTATCTGTGAGAACCAGATATTTTAAGTGTCTCTGTCAAGTCGGTGCTTTCAGATATTTCAATATCCTTGTCTCTACACTGTATGCTGTATATAAATTTCTGATCCATGTGCATATACTAAAATGTCTGTCTAAGCAGCCTATTTAGAGCTCTTACCATCTACAACCATTTGCAAATTTATATCTGTGCAGTTTTGAAATTGTTGGATGGGTCTGGATATTACAACTAAATTGTCCATTTTGTAGGTTGATCATATCACAACAGTGTACAAAACCTAAATGTTGACAGATTTAATTTTTTTTTCATAATTTGGGTTTTGCCTGCTGGGCATGTTTTCAAATAGTTATGCATGATTAGGCTCTATGACAGCCATTTTATCAGACATTTTACCCTGATGTTCATTTACAAAAGTTAAATGTTGTAATTATCGTATTATGTAAACAAAAAAAGGAGGGAGGGAGGAAAAGATCAACATTAAAAAAAAGAATCTAACTCATAAGTACAAACTAGACAGAGTTTTCAAAATGTTTGCTCATAGCATCTGTTTGGATGAAATTAACATCTTTTGGTTTATGTTGCCTGGGTATTCCCTCTTGACATTCTTGGGATCTGCATGTTCACAGGATTTTTCAAAATTTGACTTAATTTTACTTAAAATCCTAAAAATAAATTAAATTGACAGAGCTCACTCATCCACAATTCTATATAAGTGCTAAGTGGTGATCTTGTTGATTGTTATGATCAATTTGTTTAGTACTTATTGTTGTCATATCTAGGTGTTTTCCAAGGATTCAGCTGAAGCAGTCTTTCCAGTGTGTTTTTTTAAATTCCCTCAGGGATCATGAGATTTTACATCAATTCAGGGAGCTATTGACTGATACTAGGTATATATATGTATTAAAAACAATTAGGAATATAAGCATTAACACCACATAAAGAATTTGCCAGAGCTAATGGGGACTTTCAGGGAAACTGCACTTCTGTCTCAATTCACTCATGTTTAGAAACCAAGCATATGGGTATTTAGGTTGAAATGCTCTGCTTCTATGTCACCAAGGTATTGAAAATTAAGTATTATTGCAAGTTTTGGTTTCCAGTAACTGCTGTGCAGTGGTGTGGTGGGTTAGCAACACCCACCCAGCCACTGACCCACTGCCTCAGTGGGATGGAGGAAGCAGAGTGGGAAAGCTCATGGGTCAAGATGGACTGCTTGCCAATCAGTGTTGAGGGCAAAACAGATTCTACTAGAGGATAATCAACTTTAATATGGTGCCAATTTAATGAGAAACAAAGACAAGTATTAAAATAACTTGTCTCTCCACTCTCCCAGACTTCATTCTTTCACTCCTGACTTTTCTACCCACTCTCAATGGGGAGCTATAGTCAGTCCTTAGTAGTTCCTCTCTCTTGCTCTTTTCTCTTCCCACTTTCCACCTGCTCCTTCACAGGTACTCCATGGATCACAGTTCTCATCAGGAAACTACTCATTTGCCCACTCTAGGGTCCTCCAAGGGCTACAGTAGGAACACTTTCACTGCTGTGGGACAACTCCTTCTCCTTTCTCTGATCTTGCTGTTCCCTTTGTTTTGTTCACTCTATTTTTAATCTTTCCCCTCTGCAGCTGCTCCACTACCAAAACCTTTCCATCTACACCCAATACAGATGATAATGCTAGTCACTATAACAATGAAGGTATCAGAATATCCTCAGAAGCCTGTGATCAGTATGAAATATTCTTTACCCTTAAGGTCTAGTGACTACTACCCAGAATTTGTCTCACAAGCCTCTGAGAAAAAATGGGAATAAATCCCACTATATTTTGACCTGTAATTCTTTCATCAACTAAACACAATAAAATTCAGGTAAATTCTTGTCTAAAAATTCCTACAAAAGCACATGCCATGCTGATAAAAAAAATAATTTCTGTGAATAAAATTTCCACTCATTATGGGTAGAAAAGAAAAATGTCATGTATTTCTGACTGAGAGCCATTGCTAAATTCTTATCAATGGTTAAAGATAGTTGTTTTCCCTTGAAAAGTATTGGTTTAAGCAAATAATGTCAGCAGCTAATCTAGTAGTGTGATGCTCCCTACAGAAGAGCTTGTCAGAGAACATAAGAGACTGAGGATCTGTTGGTCCCTAATCAAATATAATATTTTTTTACACTAATTCCATCACTGGGACATATCCTGAAATGTGATTTTTAACAGTCTTTCTGAAAAACACTAATACTATTTTATAAAATGAAGTTATGCCAGAAGTTACTCTGCAATATGTCCTTCAAATTCTCCACTGTGCATTCAGACAGCAGCATGACTTTACTCAGCCTCCTCCACAAGTGCTTTAGAAAACACATGAGATCTATACACTGGCACAGCATAAAGTGACTTTGCCTTTCTGGTTACATGCCCGTTTTTCCATGTGATGCTCTGGTATCCTGAAGTGTCTTTACTTTTCACTAGTAAAACTATTTGGGGTTTTTTTTGGGTTTTTTTGTTTGTTTGTTTGTTTGTTGTTTTTTATTTGTTGACTGAATGATATTGTAATGACTAAAACTGACTCTTTGATTTCCAGACCAGGAGACTGAAAGTTCAGTAGGACATGCCTTTTATAAAGGAAAGTACCTACCTACTGTGTAGGTTATCAAATCTGATCTTGTATTCAACAATAGATGAATGCTTGGTCAGTTTCTCACAGCAACTCAAATTAAATACTAAATTATTTTTCAAAATAAAGAGTAAGATGGTATTATTCCAAAAGAAAAAAGTATTTGTGGCTCTCAAGAGAGCTGTTTGTAATATTGACTCCATCACACTTTTCTTCAAATTGCTTTTTTTGAAGACTATGACTTAACCATAGAAGCTCTCACTTTGCATGGCACAGTTTTAGGATCTTGTTAGTGCCTCTTTCATTCACCAGAGTTTCTCAGATTTGTTTTATTTGTGTGAATTCTGTTTGATGCACTGGAATGTCTTCTGCTTTTACTGACTTAAGGTAGAAAATTTTCATGTGTTGTACCTTTAATACTTCAGCTTTCTAAACTCAGAGAAATGTACTAAGCCTACTCAGTTATTGAAGATTCTTCCTCATAAAATTTGCTTCCTTATAGAATCATGTCATTAGCAGAGGTGTCATAAGAGGGCTGGCCTGTCAGTTTAAACAAAAATTACTATTATTTACTGTTATGGCTGGTGGTTTGAGTTGGAGAAGATATTTTGGGCACTGGAGTCAACAGGTCCAAATATCTCAGCCTTTCAAATTAAAACATTATTTAAATACAGAAACAAAATAGGAAGAGCCCTTTGCAGGATTTTTCACAATATATTTCCAATATTTCCAAAATGCATTCTTAGGGATCCAACCTTCACTGAGAAATTGCATAAACATCTCAAGTTAGAGATCTTATTTTTTGAATAAAAGAAAGATTCAATGTGTTATCTTGGTGCCCAAACATAATGAAATGAGATGTATTTCTTCATCCTCAGTTTGCATGCAAGATAAAAGGGGTCAATTGAATAAAGCGTAACTTGTAGTCAACAGCTCCCCAATGCACTCAAAGAAAAATGCATCCTCTCCTTTTTAATCAGACTTATGAATAGATAGGGATGGTTTAATATGCACTTTGAAGCCTCTTACCCTGCGATTTGGCCCGTTCCCTGTATTTTTTCCTGGAACATGGTACTATGCATATCACAGCCTCTGCCATCATTTTTAATAAGTAGCTTATCTCTGTGATGCAACTAAAAGCAATCCTGAGTGTCTCTGGGGTTTGTTGTAATTAAATTTTATTGTTGTATTTGAAAATGTACATTTTTTGAAAACTGGTGCAAGAAAAATTGAAAAGAGATTCTAGAAGGTGATAGTCTGATTTTTAGAAGGTTTTAACCCTTTGCAATTTCCAGATTCACAAGGCTTATTTATGCTTCCCAAGCAGCTGTTCTTACACACCTCTGAAGCCCTGAATAATATAGCCCCTAGTGTAGTTTATTAGCTGATTTTGGATAACTGGCAAAATATTATAATTTATACCTGCAGTCGGATGCTGTAGGATCAGAGGTTCAGTAATTTGTGGGTTGCTAATAAGATGGTAGAAGACCTTTTCCGAAGGTCTAACATTCTTGCTGCTGCTCCTTTCTTCTCTAAGTATTTACAGCTATAAGGGAATTTCTTCAAGTCCCAGTGCTGCCAATGAAGTGCCATTAAAAAAAGGCAGTGTTTGCTAACTTCTGATTTGGACAATGAAGATATGACACTGTTTTTAGCAGAACACCAACCAGTTTACTTATATTGTTCTCTGGCATTACACAGCCATGCTCAGTCACCACCACCCAAATGACTGAAGAGTGCATTCAGCTACCTTTGCACTCACACCTTTGTGCAGTCAGTGGAATTTCTTGCAGTTTGTATTCAGGGACTGAGCTTCACTTTGGTCATTGTACTGGTCTAAGTTCTCTTCACAGCTCAACTCATCAGGGCATACATTGAAGTTTTCCCCTTTTGTGTTTTATTCCTGCTTGATTTTCATGCCATGGGTTGCTTTGAACAACTTTTAGAGATTCATATAACAATTTTTTCCAAATAAAAATATTTCCTCCAAACAATGTCATCCTTTCTGTCTGGCATTGCTACTAATCTTTATTTAGTTATTTACTTTACAATTTCTAGAGGGATTGGATATGCCCAAGGCACCCCTTTAAGCAACACTTTATATCAAGGTTGCATTTATAAATACTTCATGAGAAGCTAATGAATGATTAATAGATGTTATAATGTATGACCAATCAATTGTAGATTTTGCAATGTCCAACAGACAAGTAGGTTTCTTATAAGCATAGATTATAACCATATCTGACATCTTCTATTGATGAGCTTCTAAACGTCTATAACATACACACTACTCATATCTGTAACATGCTTAAAACATCTACTAATCACTGATTAATTTTTTATAGCCTATTTTGAAGCAGAGCCTGTCTATGGAGTATATCCCCTACCCCTGCTTGTGACTCTTCATTTCTGAAAGATAGATAATTTACTAGTCATCTTAGGATTTAGAACTCCTACTAATTTCAGCTCAAACATAAAGCTTTTCTGAGTTAGCTCTAGCATTTTCATCTCAGTCTAAGAAAAAATGTCCCTAGACTGTTATGTCCCTCAGATTTTTGGCTGCTCTAGCCTGCTCATGCATATTTTGCAAGTTCTGCTATAATGCAATGATTCTTAGGAGGCAAAGACACTCCAAAATGTATTTCCAGCTTCTTGAACTCAGTATGATTGCTCTCACGACAGCTATCCAAGTGATGATGGTTCCAAATGTTTTTGTTTTTTTTTACTGTCATCCCCATGTGCTTGATTCAGTTTGTCCTTTCTCAGAAAAGGATAAGAAAATAGAAACTTCCCAATAATCCAATGGAAAAGCCATGTCCAAGACAACTTTTGATTCTGACAGAAGAACACACACTTCTGTATGCTTGATGAGCACAGGAGTTTTTAGGGCTGCTCCTCCATGAGATTCCCCTAGTGTTTCAGGTGAAAGTGATGACCATGCTCTATGCTTTCTATGGTGCATTTAGGTAGAATCGACTAAAGCAGGCAATACAAATTATTTCCTGAAAATTTATGAGTCCTGGAACTAATCATTCACATTTGAGAAGCAGCATGTGGCTCAGTATCATATTTTGCAAATGAATTTTGAATTTTTAGTTGATATCTGCTGACCTCACTTACAAGGTTGAATCTTCTAATGTGATTTATCTAGATATTGAGGCCAATTATTTAATGATAAAAATCAAAATTATAAAAACTGTGCTCATTTGCAGATTTTTCTTGGGTTTGGGTTCATCAGTAAAATAGTTTCAGTTCTGAATATCCCCAGGTAAACATTCCACTCCCAGTCAAGTGCTAATCTTTCACTGATTGCTCTTTACAGCAGTACTAAGCTGCTATACCTGTGGCATTAGCAACTTGTGCCTAAAGAAACACATCAAGCATAACTCCATTAAAAAATAAAGGAGAGAGAATATATGGTTAAAAAAGGGAATTTTATTCTTCAACATCAACATGGAATTTCCCCTTCCTTTTTAAAAACTATTCGTTTTCAAAGCCCCAGAAGTAAGAACCTCTCAAACTTGAGCTCTTGGAGAAGACATTTTTTACACACAATTAAGTGGGTAAAAAACATTAAAATAACATAAACCTTACTGTGCTATCACATTTATATTATTCAGTCAGTATTATATGTTTATCATGGGCTTTATCATTATCTTTTATTTCTTTTTTTTCAGCTGGTTAATAATCCATTAGCAAGTCAGGCAGCAGCAGCAGCAGCAGCAGCAGCCATGGGCTCAATAGCAAATTCCCAGGCCTTTGGAAATGCCCTCTCCAGTCTTCAGGGGGTCACAGGCCAGCTCGTCACTAATGCACAAGGACAGGTGAGTAGAAGATGGAGCAAACAGTGAATTCTGATGGCAGGCTGATCTTGGGACAAAAATCAGTTCCGCCTGTATGACAGCAATTTAAAAGTGCACATGCTGAAGATAAATAAATATTGATTTGCCAGACAAGGTAAGAAATGGAAAGTGAGAAACGGGGCAGTTAGGCACTCTTAAAGAGTGTTTTCAAGGTAGAAAAGGGTAAGGGTTTGTTTTATTTTGTTTCAGCCATTTAAAAATATCACAGTAGTGCAATAGTAGTGCAATACCATGCACTACTATTTTACCATTTTAAAAGTCCAGCAACCCTGTAATTTTTAACAACCATACTATCTGTCTTCTATCCACTTACATATGCCTAATAACAGACACCTTTACTGAAGTGGTACGGTGCTTCACTTTTTTGCATTTCTGTGGCATTTTGGTATTACATCATTTCTTAAAAGGCATTAAATGTTTCCAGTAAAGGAAAATAAATTGTAATGAAGTATCAGTGATGGAGCTATCTGAGTGGCTTCGTCATTTGTTTATTAACTATGTTAAGCAATTTGCAATGACTATGCCAGCCTGTAAATACAAATTTGGAAGATTATTTTGGTTTAAAGAAAATTTTCCAAACACGAACTTGAACATTATTTAATAGTGAGTGTGTCTAAGAGAGAGACTGTGCATTACCTACATTTTGGAGCTGTTTATTTGTTAAAAATTTCAGTGTCAGTCTTAGTATGATGCAGAAACATATGCATCTGAATCCATATATATATAAATAATTCCTTTGATTAACCATATTTAAGAGGCCTTCAAATTGTGACTACTTTCATTCATTATTGAATTCATTAGGACTAAAATGCCTTGGATCTCTGCAACAGATCTGTCAATGTAACTGCTGAGTAATTTAAATGTCATTATTCTAAATTCTAAAAATTGGGCATACAGTGATACCCACAATGTTTATGTGTGTGTTAGGCCCTGAAAAACATTTATTGAAATGATGCAGCTTGGATGATACGTGAATCTAAAATTTAGTTTCTACTCTTACTGTTTACTAGTGAAGAGAAAAAAAAAGAAAGAACAGCTCTTCTCCTGGTAATTTATTGCTAGTTAATTGGAACAAGAGTGATGTTTTTTTATTTTGGCCCACTAAAAAATAAAATTCAATACTTTATAGGACCTCCCCTGTTTTTTTTAAACAGGACACATAAACAAAGATGCTTCCTGAGCTTCACTAACACCATCCAAGTCCCAGGGAAAAAAATGCTGACCTTGTTATATTTACTGGGTGGGTGCAGAATTGTTCCATCACTACCCCGAGGGTTGAACGATGGAGCTTGTCAAAGTGAGGCCTTATCTAATGAATCATCTTATCGCAGGTGCACACCACACATATTAAAGGGGGATTGTATGAACAATGTGCCCTCTACAATAACCTTTCAATGTCTACTTTAACCCTTGTTTCAATCCCTTTTCATCAAAGGATCATTTTATGCAGCCAGCTTTAAATGGAGGCTCTCAAAAGCCTATTAAGATTTCTGGAGGAATGGGGTATTGGTTTGGGAGAAAAGTTGGTTATAATACCTATAACTCATAGTCAGATCAGCTCCAACATAGAAGCCTGCTTGTTTCTATCTCCTCTGTGCTCCAGAAATGGTTCACCGTCGCCACTTACATATGAAGCACTTGACACCAAAGATGTTCATTGTAACACCTGAAGTTATGAATGTAGACTAATTTCTTTATAGATTTTCCTTTACATGTTCTCCAAGAAAACATAATCTATGTGTGACCATTCGTTGTATCCTTAAAAAAAAACCCACTACTAAGAAGATATCACTGAATGAAAGTTTCACTCTGGCTGCGTCTGTTTATTCTAGACATAATGTCAAGTCCAATAATTTGACAAGTTGCAGAGAAAGAGAAAGGAAAGGAAGAATCTCCCCAATTGTCAGAATAAAATTACAGCATCTAGCTATCTGCCTAGGTCTTTTAAATAAGGGTTTTCTTTTTATTACTTGTTTTTGCAAATGTTCCTTGTTTTATAATCAGTACTGCAGACCTTGCCACAATATAGATAAATACTGATAGTAAGTGTGTAATATAGCACACAGTTTTATAATACTCAGCATAAACTCATATTACTTAGAGACCATTTCTCAGGCTGCCTTAAAACAGGAGTATTCAGTATAATTTATCTGCATTCCAGAAATTAAATTACATTCCCTTCAAACTAATGGAGTTATAACACCTAACCAAAAATTAAGAGATGTCTCTTCAAAGTTGGGAGCATAAACGAATAGTAATTTGAAACCTCCATTTCTGAATAATCTGCTTGGAGTCACTAAAGAGCTAGATTTGTAACACATGTTAAGAATTCTGCTCTTTGAAAATTGCCCCTTTCAAGGAATCACAAGCATGATACCCAAAACTCACTCCTGAAAATATAAAGCTGAATGAGTTACTAGAATGTTGATATGTGCAATCTTTGTAATTACATGCTGTTTCTGTTACAGAAATTCAGGGCTTGTAAATGTCCATCTGTCTAGCTAAATATATGGTGATCAGTAATCCCTGGAGACATTAAGCTCTAGGTCAAATCCAAGATCCTATGCCAAATTTAAGGGAAATGATCCTTTAAATGACATATGGCATGGCCTTAATTCCCAATAGTCTAGGAGTTCATACAATTACAGTAAAAAATATCATATATATTAACAATAATTTAAGTAACATCTTTTTATTTAATTAATTATTGAATTCAAAGTTATGGCATGTTTGTTTATTTTTCATCTTTTGCTTTAGATGGCAATATAACATATATATATATTTATTTTTTTATATATATATTTATATAATATATAGAGCTTCCCAAGACCAAGCCAAGAGATCTAATCCATGGAAACAATATTATTAGATCACCTGATTAATTTGATATAGTACACGTAGAGGACTCTAAATCAAATTTTCATTTTCAGAGTCATATTATGAAGAGCTATTGGCCCATGTAACACTGCTTGCATTCTATTTGCCCTCAGCACTTTCCAGGAAGAGTTTGCAGCACTGGGGCTTTCATATCTCAAATTTAAAGGCCAGGGCAGCAGGTTTGCCAGATTGCACCATGTCAGTAGATATCAAAGAGAGACTGTCTACCTATTTAGCTTCAGCCTGCCTTACACTGGGACCCTAATGCCATTGCTGCCCCTGGATTCTTCAGAGGTTTAACCCAATATATCTCTTTTTTATGCTGGTTTTGCAAATGAAATAAAAAAATCAGGAGTTTTGTGTTGGTTTTGCGATGTTTATTTAGTATGTGAAATGTGTAATTTGGTGGTTGTCAAAATATTTGTAAGGAAATGAGCCAAAGGAATGTGAAAGCAAGGTTGATGAATATGGTTTCTTAATTATCATCAGTTGCATTCATATATGTCTCTTGACTTCAGCAGGATCAAATACATTTTTACTGTGGGGTATTTACATTTTTACCGAGTAAGTTTAGTTTCTCTTTTGAAAAGATGGGAGTTGTCTAACAGGAGAAAAATGCCACTAAATTCAGCAGTTACAAGATAACAGTTTACCATAAAAGAAAAGAGTAACATGATGAGAGTTGGCATGATGAACTGCCTTGTGGATAAAGAGGGCAATAGTCTGTTTCCTGGGAGATATAAAGGAAAATCTAAGTATGTATGTATGGTATATTTGGTATGTATGTATGTATGTATGTATGGTGTGATTTGTATTGTCCACACTTTAATTGAACAGTGAATTAATTGGGATTGTTTCATTATAATCTAAGAATGCCCCTGAAGTAACCCAGGCTTCATTGTGCCCATGCTCTTTAAATATGAAAACCTTCTGTATAAGAAAAATCTTAAGCGCAGGTCCACCCTGGTACTTAACAAAAAAATAACTATTTTTTGAGTGTTGTAGTCCACAAGTAGCCCAGGAAAATAAATAGAGAGAGAGGCATTGTTGATCCAATTAGATAATAGGAGTACTTTGGTTCTCATTATTCTGATGAGAGGGTACACATTTGCTCTTTGAGCTTCTTGATGGTAAACGGTGCTAATGAGGCCTGATGGATTCCCTGCTCCTAACAAGCCTCTCAGCAGTACGAGTGATTACAATGGAGATAGATTTGATGGGATGCGCTCCCTTTTGTAGTGTCTCAGCTGCTGACACTCTGCGACATAATCAGGTCACAGAGCCGGTCACAGCCATCAGCAAAAGCCATAGCTCTATTCCTCATTATTAAAGTGCATTATTCAGTTCCAGGCCTTCACAATACTGCCAAAGGCCTTTTTTCCTTCCCCTTTTTTTGTTAAGCATCAGTTCTCAAATACAAGAGTTAATAAAATCATCAGCTAAAGAACTAGTAAATTAAAGAAATGGAAATAAAGTGCTCCCTTTCAAATTCATTGAAGGATCACAATTAAATAAGCAGGGAATTTCTCATCACCACACACTGTACAGTACAATATGTCATGTGCAATAACAACAGAGATAGGATTTTAAAAAAATAACACTGTGCTCATTGTGGACTGGCTTGGAAAGTGCTGAAGTATCTTTTATGGTAAAGAAATTTCTGTCTTCACAACTATTACATGTCTACATGTAGGTACTATTATTTTCACTGTTTTCTGTAACTACTTTTTTCCTGAAGTGAGAACAGTTATTTGCAAACTAAATTTATGATTCTAAGCAGAGAAGCTGTCTTGTCTTAGTTTAAGTGACCAAGGCCACAATCTGGAAAATATTCAACAGGCCACAGTACTAGAACCTCTTTGTTCCCATAGAAAAGGTCACTACCTTCTTTTGCGGAGTGAGGTAATTATAAAATAGTGTGGGAAAAGGTGTTTGTAGCATTTTTTTTCTATTCTGATGATGTTCAGTTGGGGCTGTCCCCATTCCAAAAGAAAATACTCTTTTAAAATCTAAGGCACATTTTAATGTGGTTTACTTAAACATATGAGAAAAAAATAGTGGAAAGCTGGAATTTGTTAGTTAGTTAGTTAACTTAGTTAGCTATTAACTTTTTGTTTCAGTTTTGTTTCAGCTAAATAATATATTCCAATACTGAAATGTATACCTTTAAAGGTATTCAAACCATTTCTGTTAAATCTCTGCAATACATATTAAGTGACAATAGTATGATTTTGTGCATAGATAAAACCAAAGGATCCAATACATTAGATGGTTTTTTTTTCTTGCTGTTGGGAAGTTTTTTATTTGGTTTTTGGGGGGGGGGGTTGCAGGTTTTTTTCCTGTTGGTCTTGTTCAACTCCACAGTTTTTCCTCCATTTTCTTTCTGGTACAGTATGCTATGATGAGCAAAGGAGTATGTATACACAAAGTCATTTGTAAGACTTTCAGTTCTCAAGAACCACAGATATAAGAACTTTTCGATATCCACACTTTAAAGTTCAGAGCAATTAGCAGTCATCTCCAAAAAATGTGTAGAGACTGCTATGTAACCTAGTTTTCTTTTCAACACTAGCCAAGAAAATTGACAGCTACCTCCGGGACAGCAAGTTGTGACTCCTCCTATACTTAAAAGGAGGATGCTGATTGTTTGCTGGGGTTTTTTTGTTGTTTCAATTTTTTTCATTCTTGCAGAAGTTCTAGGAGGCTCAAAGTCCTGTAATGTGTAAGAATCTTAGACTCTTCCTGAATATGTGCAATTCATACTGTTCTTCAGGTGTTCAATGTCCACGAGCCTTATCTCTTAACCTTTTCTTTTTCTTGTTTTCACTTTCAGCTATGCAGTTTTAATACATGGTAACCACTAATATTCTAGCCCTCACAACATCCAAATGTTCACAAAATTCTTAACAATAATTGTTTAAGTAGTTACTGCTAACAATATATTCCTAGGGCTAAGACCTATGGAAATCTGAGTTTGTGGTATCAGAATGGCATATATTAAGGATACTTCATTAGAAGCCTGAGAAATTAAGAGACACATTTTGAGAGAGATGCTAGAGGGAGGGATTGTAACAGTCTGATAATACCAGCATTTAAGAACATTCCTTGGAAAACCCTTTACCAGGAGAATCTGTTTTCACAGACCTTCATATTAATGTAGTGAATTTCTGCTGGGTGGAGTCTGACTCTCCGTTTACCCCCTCAAAGAATCCCTGTGCTGAATACATGTGGTTTTGCCATTTGCAGGAAGAAAAGTGTAAAGAGAAAAGGTCAGTTGTAAGGGAAGATTTTTTTTTTTTCCATTGGTTTTCCTCCCCAAAGCTATACATGGAGGAGGGTGTTTGTTTAATTACCTCCCATGTGAATTTGAATCAAAAGACAAATAATTCTTTTAACATATTTTTGCTGACTGTGCCTTTATTTTGCTGTACTATTTCTCTAATATCAGTTGTATCCACAGTGGCATAAATGTAAAAATGCATGGACCAAGCTCTCTGGTCATGTAAATTGGTAGCTTTATGAAGCAGAAATGGACTAAGGCAAAGTGAGTCTATCTTAAACCAAGAGCTGACTAGCTTTTTTATCTATTTTAGGCAGTGATCACTGAAAAATTGGAAGGATAATTCTGCAATAAAACTTCTATCAGGCTTGGAAATTATCCACATCTATCCAGAAGAGCCACTGAAATTTCTTTTATCTAACTTGCAAGAAATCTTACTTTTGGTACTAAATTTCACACTTCAGATTGTAGTCTTTTGCCTGGATTTCTGCCTAAGATACTGTGTCTTGGACATAGATCTTTTCAGAGGTGCCCAAGTCTTATTTTCAAAAGCAACTTTCATACCTGTAAAAGCCTGAGTTTCCTTCAATCGGAGTTACGAGACTGAGTGCTCGAAGGCATGTCTATGCCCTGTAACAGAGCATTGCAAGCAAATTGCTGGAGACAGTTCATTTATATGTGCATGTCTCAGTGCTGTACTAGCACAGATTGAAGAAGCCAAAACTCTCGGCAGTATGTTATTATGGCTGGACTAATTAATTCTGCTTCTCAACAAGGTGACACAGGATCTAGTTCATTAGTTATTAGCTCTGGGGTCTTGCTAACACACTGTATTATGTGGATTAAATATACTTTGAAGAGACCCTTAAAAGCCTGCAGCATTTAGGCACTTCTGAAAATGTTACGATTCTACATTAATTATTCTGGGTCAGAAATACTGTACATAACTGTCCTCTTGTCATTGCCTTCTTAATTACTTTTGAATGGAGGAGTAAACCAAACTTACTACTAGTTCGACCCTAATACCATTTTCATGAAAGCTAACCAATAAAAAAAAGAACCTACCATTCCTATAATCTGTTCATCTTAGCATCACGAGGTGGCTATAAGCATGAAAAATTTTCGTGGTTATCACCAGTGACATACATCACAGTCAATGAAATCTTTCCGCTCTACAGAGGTTCTTACACTGCTCTCCTTATCATCATATCTTATCACCTTCTAGTAAAGCATTAAGAAACATGACTAGTGATAGTCACAAATTGGTCTTCATCTCAGCAGAAACTTGTAGAACAGCACATTGCGTGTTTGGTGAGGACATTTGGCTTTGTCTGTCTTTGTTAGGAATGTTTTTTAATTTTACTTTTAAAGTTTTGGTTTCATTTGGATTTTAAAATCATTATGAAGGGATTTCTTGTAGATGCACATTGCTTATATTTGCATCAGAGAAAAGCAGACAAGAAGAAATGTATTAGCTTTTGCAGCAGAATGTGGTGAAGCCAAAGATAATAAACAGAGGAATGTTCCTCAATTGCTGTTGGAATCCATTCCAAGTCTTTGACCTTCCCCCTAGAGCAACTCTGCTGTGCACAGAGAAGGTTTGACTATTGTTACCTTAAAAGACTGAATTTGGTAATTATAGATTTCACCCACAAGCTTTAGCTAGCCATTGAGATTCTTGGGAAGCAGACCACAGAAGAATGGGAAGACAAAGACTTAAATTTTCCTAAGTACATTGAAAACCCTTTAACATGATGTAAACAAAGCAGCGGACAAAGTTGATTCATGTAGGTGGTACCAAGAAAAGGGCTTTCTATGTTGCTGATGTTTCCTAAACAGGGGAAGTGCTCAGGAATATTGCATCAGTTCAGGAACGGACAAAGTTGAGAAAAATTAAAGGCCACCTCATTGTGTGAACAGAGATGATGGAAATCCTCCTGTATGAGACTTGTATGAGAGTGGAACCTAAGACTATTCTTAATTCTGGACTTCTGCTTATGAGGGAGTGTTGCGCAGGGTGGATTATAGAGAGACTGTAGGAGAGCAGAGGAAATAGAGGACCAAATCTGAGAATCTGAGTTATCTTTCTAAATGTGCCTCATCATTTCTGCAAAAACTCGGGTCATATTGCTTTATGTAACATGGTGCTTAGTCTTATTTAGATTTTATCTAACTTATCCTGTATATAGTGTATGATTTTTCCTTGTGTCAGAATTTTACAATCTGCTGAATTGGCATTGATAATCAGAGTAAACAAAATGAAAAGTGCTTGTTTGGTCAGATCACTCTGTCAAATGTGCAATTAATGCAAAATTCTAAATATTTTTGGTCCTTGATTCACTGATAGAGCAGTCCTGCTGTTTTGATGAGGTTTGGAATTTCTTAAAAGTTACAAAGTCTTCATGCATAAATGAAGGCCATTGTATTTCTTATTGAGCTGCAGTCTTGACATTTGTATGTGTATGTCTTAGATACACAGGTTGTCGGCCTGATTCATAAGATTTTCTAAAGCCCTCTGAGTTTACATTCTGCTAGAAAACTTTCTCACACAACTTTCTATATGCAATATAATATTTCGCATTCCTTCATAGGAGTGGAGAAACTTAATGTACTAGTAGTTTGTCCAATGTCTTTGGAGAGGTGACACATTCACTCTCCAATCCACTATCACCTTTGAAAAATATAAAAGTTAGAATCAGAAAATAAGCGGCTTTTTTACCTTGCAAATAGCAGTGGCTCGTGTTGTGCTTTCACATGTCCTATAACGACAACAGATGAGGAAAGATTTGGTACTCCCATGTTTGCTGTGCAATCAGTATTTGTTTGAAATCTGAAAGATAAGGAGTCCAGATATTTTACCAATATCTTCTGAAGAATTTGAAAATTAAGAAATATGTCTTTCACAAGTAGTGTCCACATAATGTGGAGAATATTGCAGAAATACTTGACTGACATTGACATTTGGTAGTAAGACATCCACTGAAATGTATTAATACAGCATTCATAGTGATAACCAGCCAGATTCAGACCCATAACTTCTGCATGGAGATCCACAAGCTTCCAAAGAGCACAATGAGCTGGAATTGTCCTGTAAGAGGAAGTATTCTCTGTCTTTTGATTTGCATCTAGATTATTGCAAGGAATAGAATTGTGTTATGCCTTCTTCTACGTGTTGATCTGTGAACAGTGACAGGGAAGGTTCAAGCAGAAAAAAAATCACCTACCAGTCCATGGACAGGCAATCTATTTTTCCCAAAGTATATCTCAGTTTGTCAATTTTTTTTTCAGATGCTGACAGTGGTAGGCTTTAGTGTGTATACATGCAAATGGCCCAGATATCAAAAGCGGAAAAAAAGAACTTTGAAATATCTATGCCAATATATTAAATATATATGATTCTAAAAGTAAGTTTTTCACTTAAACTCCCTGCTTTGCACATTAATTAAATATTATCTCTAGAATAAGTATCTCTCATAGAAGACTAATGTATTATTGTCCCATAATAATAGAAGAGAATGACAGAATATTTTTCCTTAAGTGCAAAGAAGGATTTATTAATATAAAGGAAACACTCATAGCCCTTGAGCAACTCTGTTTCTGCTTCATAGAGAACCTTTGCTAGACTCCCCACAACTCTAGCTTCATGCTAGAGATTCAAGGAAGCAACACATATATACTGCCAATTTAAAAATCAATCCTCTTTTCAGTGGATAATTTAATATCAAGACACGATGTACCCAATATCCAAATATACATTCATTTTCATGTTTGACGCATCAAATGCTCTGACATAGCTGAGTTTCAAAGTAAATGGTTTGTTTTAGAGGTTGGATATGTCATATTAGCATTCACCCAGCAGATAGAGAGATAGATCAGAGAGTGATCAGGACATCAGGGAGACAGTTTAGAGAGAGATGAGAGAGGCCAGGTACACCTTGCAATGCTAAGAAAGCTAGCTAGCTAGCAAGAAAGAAATTGTATAAATAGGTCACTGTAGCCCAACTGAAAATAAGTTTAATTTTAACTTGTTAGTCATCATCTCCAGAGGCCTAATCCACTCCCTTCTTTGAGGGCTGTTCATTTAGCTATGTCTTATGTGATATCACAGATAGAAAGACTCAAAGAAAATCATGGCATCAGACTCATGCAGTGTACTAGCTTTAAGGGGGAATCAGCACCACTTGCCATGCTAAAATTTCCTTATTCTTTCCTTCTCAATTCTTATTATTAGACTTAATTTGTTCTCATTTGCTCTTCTGGTTAATTCCATAAGTGGAAGCATAAACCCATGTGGAAACAAGAGTATGGGTAAACAGGTGTCTGGAGAAACATCCTCAGACACTCCAAGGTATTCAGCTTTCTAGTTTCTGTTTTACTTCCTCTACCATTTTCTTTTCCTGACAATAGTTCTTTGTCTCCCTGTCTATCTGGGATTCAGTTAGTTAAACATAGGTCTTTAGTCCCATTTCAGACATGGCACAATACTACTCTAAGTATCCTATGGCTGATACAGAAAAATGTTCTTCCATCTGTGTCTTATTGCCATATTCTGACAAAATCCTAAAACATTTCAAATAGAGCAGATATCAACATTCTTTTCAACTGAATTGCTTCCTACTTATGTGAACACATGTATGTATGCTTACCTGGAAATTTGTGCTCGTCTCCTCAGAAGAGATACAAGTACCCACAGGGAAATGTAATTATAAACATTTTAATTACTTATTGAGTCATGCTTCTATCTTTGGGGTCATTTGACTCTTTATTCTGGTGACAAATGAAAATAAACTAAAACTTCTCCTCTTGGCATGGAAAATTATTTGCTGCTCTTTTTTAGCTCAGATCTGTCTCAGGTGTAATTTTAGATGTGTGCAATCATGACTGTACAGAGGCCATAATTGTCTGCATTCTATTAATTTAATCCCCTTATTAATATATGAGGAATAAAACTAGGCCTGTATTTTTCTAGGGGTTTGATTTCCCACATAAAATGTAAGCGCTCTTGAATTACTACAAAGTGAGTGTTAAAAGATACTGAATGTTAACACCCTACCCTTTCACTACTAGCAGGTACTGTGTAGACTGGCACTATTGATAGCTCTGCACAAGAGATCGGAGTGAAGTAATTAGAAGTTCAAGAAAATTGAAGTTTGTTAATAGAATTGCAGGGAAAATATTTCCCAACATACACCAACAAGATGGCATGATCTGCGTGTTTCCTGATATCTGTCGTGTTGATGAACATTGCCTCCACAGACGCCTCCAAAGTGTTGGGAGGTGGATTACATTTTTAGGTATTTAAATGACATCTTCTGGGATCTGCACTATATATCTCTTAATTTTAATTGTACAGATACTGTTGGATGGGTTTTGTATTTACAGTCTCTTAAAATTATTATTAGCAACTAAAATGCACCACTCTGTATGTTTAAATCTATATGTTGCTCTCTTGATTAATCTATTAATACCCAGGAGAATGTGTCTCATTTCTCTGATGCACTAAAATGTCCCAGCTGTCACACCTATTGTTCAGGTACAGACACCTGTAGGAGACAGTCACCTATATATGATGTTAAGTAGACACATGAATTTGAAAAGAGTTGTTGTTTATGTTCATTGTTGAAACACACTCCTCTAGCTAAAGCAGAAAGTTTAAGCACCAATGTACAAAGAGGTTAGATAAATCATGTCATCACCTTTGAATAAGATTAATATGTAATTGATATTAGCAAAAAAGCACCAAATTCTTCTCTACCACATCTAAGAATTTTTGTCACAACAGCCAACACAAGAATCTGCCCAGAGCCTGAGATTAAATACTTAATGACTGCTTAGGAAAAATAAGGTTTTGAATTTAATTTTTTGTTCACAAAGGTCCAAAGAACCTATCTGATTCTCAGTCCACCAGATACAGAAAAGCATAGGAAGCCCTGATGGTCATCTATGAAGTCTAAGAGCTGATTGAATATGTTCTGAAATTGCAATCACAAACTATGTTTTTGTAAGAGTATAAGGGAGGTCTTGGAAATGAGTATAAAACAAATCTTGGCAAGATTTTTACCAATTTCTCAGGGTAATTATTTAAAATATTAATATTAGACCACTGACCTAAAAATACTGTTAGTAATATACAGATGCATTTTTCTGATCAGATAGGTTCATGCTTCTGTATATACCATGATGGATACTTAGAGCTTTGCTTACATGGAAGTCCTTAACCAACAATGTATTACACCCTGAATGATGAGAAAAAAATCTCACAAATAAATATGCTACAACAAAAGACTTCTTTTCTGAATACAAATAAAAATGTATCTGTTAAATATTACTAAATTGAGCTGAAATTCTCATAGCCTGACCCATCAATGGAAAGGGCTCCTCCTAAGGAGCACTTAATGCAGCAAGTTGTACCCTTGCCTTTTATTTCTCCTTAAAATGATATGCAGTGAAAAGAGCGAACAAACATGAATGATGCATTCCTGATTCACTAAATCACTGTGGTCTCTGGCAAGAGCACAAATGTAAAAATGTTTAAATCGGCCTCATACTACCAAACAAATGGTGCAAAAGGAGACCTCAAAGAACACAGAGAGAGGGGAGATAAATGAGTACCATGTCAAGAAAGCAATTTCTCACTGAGTTTGCACAGAATGGAAATTTTACTTCCAAGAGATGGTTAGGGAATCTTTCTAATAAATCTTCAGTCCACAGTCATTGCTGTGTCTTTTTTTTAAACTTACTTTTTAAGAGTGGTATAAGTTATACCCTCCCCAGTGAAATGTGTCAAGATATTACCAGCCAAGTTGAAGGAATTTAAGTGAATCATCTCTATCTCTGTGTTTATATTTGTAATAGACAAGGATGGTCAAACAGATTTCATTTTGTGTTGAACATCTTTTCAACAAGTGAGGTTTTCTTAAAGTCTTGTCTTATTTTAATAGTAACTCACAAAAGAAAAAATAAAGAAAACTTGAGTCTCGTTCCCAGAAAAAATGTCAATTATTTTATTTTAATTTTAGTGATTTGTTTTAAATTATTTTACCCTCCTTTTACCTACAGCTGACACTGAGATGGTCAGTAAAAAGGCAACTTGTTTTCCAAATGACCTAGAGACTGTAGGTCAATTTTAGAATTTACTGCTTAGCAGAGTCCTCTGTCTCTCTACACTCCTGATTTGAATTCCTTTTCCCTAATTTTGACCACATGAAAGGCAACTAAGGCTGCATCCAACCTAAGCTAGTTCTTTAGTGTTTTCTGTCATCACTGAAACAAATAGACACTCTCAAATAAAATAAAATATAGGACCAACCTAAGGCAGGAATTTTAAGCATCAATGATCAATCCCCCATCTTGCAGGGATTTTTCACTCTCTACGCTGAATAGCAAGTGTCGTAAATGACATCTGCAACTAGATTTCTAATGCTAGGTGTCGAACATTACATCAATTCCATGCTTACAATATCACACAGTAATTACTTTTAATGATACTTGACTCCTTTCGGAAATGTTATCCTTAAGCTCACCATTGCAGTCACAGTAGTTTTAACTCAGATCCTGGGATTAGCTGAGGATGGACATGCAGAACTTAGTACTGGCTGCCTTATTTTTTTACTGACTCTAGAGGAATTATTCTTTTTTGTTGTTCCTGTTTTGCTTGCCTGCTTCTTTGTGTTTCCCAAATAAATAGAGACCAAAGTAATGGTATCTATCTGAATTATTTAAATCATACTTAACTTTACTGATACTTCAACTAAGTAATATTTTGCAATGTAAAGGGCAGGGTATTTCTGTTGAGTATCTTTTCTTTAAGTAAGATCAAGTATTCCGTCTGCAGGATGATGTTATTTAAAAATCAGTTGAGCATAAATGAAGACTTGGCATCTCTGAGGTTCTCCTAGTTTTAAAAAAACCCTTTGAATCTGTAGAAGCAGGGAAGATGTCTCTCCTTTTGACAGATTTCTTTTTCCATTTCTCTGGCCATTTACCCTGCTGTTTTGGTTAGTACAGAATAGGGATACACAAAATCTTCAGAGCAGAGACCAACATTAATATATTTCCAGCACAGCTCCAACCATTTCAAATACCTTGAAAGAGTCTTATCATGTAAGAATTTCTGTCCTAAAAAGTGATCTAAGCTACACCATCATAATTATTGCCAGTTTTACCAAAATATTTGGTTTTACTCCTAGATATTATGTATGCTTAGAAGGGGACTTGAATTCAAATGTTCTGCATTTGTTTAGAAATGCAACCTAAATATTTTCACGGAATTCTCCTGATTTGTTACCATCAAAGATTGTGCCTTATTGTATATTATGGATGGGGTCATTACTGCCAAAGATATCCCATAAGAAACAAGAGCCTTTCCTAGCCAGGACCTGACCCACTGCACTTCAACTTCTTCCACAGGACTTGCACTGAGCCTATGGGATACGAGTTTTTCACTACAGTGTCACTTTAATAGCAACTCCAAGAAAGAAGTTTCCACTTTTCCAGCCACTGTTTTGCATGACAGCTGTAGGATCTTGTCAATTAACTCTCTTAATTGGTTTCTGTTTCTTCTCTATGACCTTTTGGTCTTGCCGGCTGCACAACACTGTTTATTCAAAGCACTGGGTTTATATGAACTTTCTATCAAAATCATCCCCTTGGAAGGGAAGATATGTGATAAGGAGTTTCAGTACTTGAGCATTTATTTTCTTTATTACCTCTTGTGGCTCACAGTAGAACTTGAATCATCATAAAATTGCACTGTAAGTTTCTGTTCTGTATGATGAACTTCTTTAAAAGAATAAAAAAAGACCAGAACACTCTCTACCTGACTATCTTTAAAAAAATTGAAAAAAAATAAATAAACCCCATCAACCCAAAAACCATGGTTATCATGGATAAGAACAAACTGTTCATATCTTAAAAAAAAAAGGTGGTGCAACTTTTTTAGGTGTAAACTCATCAACATAATTCTAAAGCATTATGGTCTTTGTTATGAGAAATAAGAAATCCTGTGGTCTCCCCCTAAAGAACATTAAAAAAACATTACTGACAGGAAATTGAAAAAGTAATATATGTCTGAATGAATATGACAACTTTTTTCTGATAGAGCAGATAGATAAATGTCACATACAAGTTTCAAAATGCATTTAATTTTGCCACCACAATGGATATTCTCTTCATAAAATATATATGAATAAGGTTTGAATCTTAAAACTTGACTGTGATAAACAAATGCATATTTGATAACTTTTTTTTTTTTGAGATGCTAATTCCTTTTTTGAGGTTATTTTTTGTTTACACATCTTTACATTTTCATTTCTGAGTGAAGCAGCCTGGTTGACAAATCTTGTGTGCATTTAGCCTGGATAAACTTTCTTTTGAATCTGAGAAGTGGATTTTGGGTTTGGGGTTTTTTTGTTTTGTTTGGGGGGGAGGATGGGATTGGTTTGGTTGTGTTTGGGTTTTTTGATGGGAGGTGGAGTTTTTTTGGTTTTGTTGTTTTGTTGTTGTGATTTTATTTGGTTTGGTTTTTTTGTGAGATGATGGAAGGGAGGGGAATATGAGCGAAGAAGGAGAAGCTAGTAGATGCACCAGCTCAACTATCAGAATCAGAGAATATGCTGAGCTGGATGGGACCCACAAATACTGATAGGTTAATATACTCAATTCTGTCTCAGAAATCATCACAATTCCTTGACTTGTAAATTTAAAAAACCTGTCATTACCTGCAATTAAAATACTCCATATATGAATTATAATATGGCACTTTCTCTTCAGTCATCTCTTCATTCTTCTGCTGTAATTCCCATATGCCAGGAAATCTCCACTACTACTCCAAGATTAAACAAAAAGTTCTTTTGGAGGTTTCATATTACTAAGATTGAGTTGTTTTGTTGGGTTTTTTTTAAATGTATTACAAGAACATTTGTAACTACAATATGCATTTTGACAATGTTTAAATCTACATATCATTTTGCTGTTGCTTTTTTTCTCTCATTCACATCTACTTTATTCTCCTCTTGAAAGATTCCACCACTTTTAATTCTATTTAATATCTTTCTCTTCAGATTGGTAACAGGGAAGCTACTTAAATTAAGGTAAAACCTGAATGAAGGAAGTACCATCTGATGATATTTACACTTTCATATGCTAAACACATCTGTGGTTAGATTCTCTGGTTCTTTAAAGCACTGAGTATAGTACATCACTTCATAAGGAACCTTCTTGTTTCATTTCAGTCTTTTCCACATTTAGGCATTACATATTGGAAGAGAGAGGTGGACTTGGCAGTATTAGATCTATAGCTGGATTTGATGATCTCAAAGGTCTTTTCCAACCAGTATGAGTCTGTGGCTTTAAGCATTGATTGGCAAAGCTGAGCTGTGTAAGAGCTCTGAATGATCCTGTGGAGGAACAGCTGAGGTTCCTACAGGAGGGCTGTAGCTGTAACTGTGAATGATGTCTTCTGAACTTGCTAAGGATCTCTTTATTCAGTGCAAGTTATTGAGGTAAACTGATACCCCAGCAGCCACAGCTGCAAGAGTAATGTGGAAAACAATAGCTCTAGGGAAATATTTAAAATAAATTGTAAACATTATTCAGTTCTAGACTACCACAGCATTTTTTTTTTTTTTTGCCAGCTTCTGGCTATGATTTTCAACATTTTATGCCATGTTTAAAATGGTATTAATGTATTTTCCTTATGTAAAGGAAGCATTTAAGTACTGATGAAGTTAAAGTAGCACCCCCTTTGTTCTTTTCCCAGGAACCTGTAATCTGACAAAAATTCTCAGAAAGAGCAGCAGTAGCATCCCTTGAAAGTCTTGATAGAGTGCTTCACAGTCTCCCGTCATCTTAACTAAGGAAATGTCAGACTATTATGTAATATAACAATTTAATTCTTTTATGACAAATAGGATTGTTGTAATTTTTTTGTCTCCATAATCATGAATGGAATACATAGTCACACTGGAACACTGTGCTAAGGTCTTATTCTAATGTATCAAAAAAACCAATGGCCTGCCCAAAATAACTGAAAATGTAAGTATAAGACATGTGACAAATACACAGATGGAGAAGGGATTCTGGAAACAACTGATGTTCTGTCCTTACTATTCCCTTTCTCTATAGTCAAAAAAGTAAAGAAGCCCCTCATCTTTAGTGCCCTGCAGATCACGGTTGAAATGGAAATATTTTTAGGGCCGCTACAGAGAACACGTGCAAGAATACATTTAATTCCTGAAAAAATTAATACTATTACTTTTGGTTATCAAAAGGATTTACCAAAAAAACCCCAAAATCACGTATACAGAAATGTGTTTGCTTGTACATACCCTAAAAGGATCTGAACAGCAATCAAAAAAGCTGTTTGTGGCTTGGGAGAGAAGCAGTAAAATGCTAAAAAACAGTTAGTTGTAAATTCTTTTAGTGATCATCAAATATTATTAGGAATTCTGGCTGTTTTTTCATAACAAATATGATCGTATTGGCTGTCCTGTCATAACATATCGTGGATCTGTTGTCATAACAAACAAAAATATTGCTAAAATATTTTATATGAGATATCCATAAAATAATTTTGAATAATAAGTATTTTCATAAGAATCTCACTAGCTGATTTTCAGAAATACCTAGGACCTGCAAATCTAATTAAAATCAACAGCTGCTTTGCTCAGCTCAGAGAACTATGACCTCTAAGGGTCATGATGACTGATTTAATTCTTGTTTTTAATAGGAAGTTAAATCTGATAAGCAGATTGCTTAAAAGGAACAATTCAGAAAACAGTTGACATAATTTTTAGTCTTTAATTTGATAATTACATATATTTAGATTTTTCTAATGAGAAAAGGTTGTGTTTTCCAGAATGTTTGATAAAAACCATTATTTTTTATGGCAGTTAATTTATGAAAATATTATGATGGTAATATACAAACACTATTTTCTAAATTAAAAAAACACTGAGAAAATCAGGCAGAATGTTGGACTCAATGTTCCGTTATGATGCTTACAAGCAATAACCTGTCCAATATGTTGAATTATATAAGAACAATACTTAACCTGAAAATTACAATTCCTTACATAAAATGGTGACACAGGAGTATGGTTTCATAGGTGCTTGTTTCCAGTATCACTATTTGATGCCTTTTCTCAAAGTAACATTTTGTTGTGCCATCTTTTTGACTTGTCATTAGGAGATACAATGCAGCAAAGAAAATTTGCAAGCTTTGCACAAATTAGTACCACTTCTAATTTGAAAGACACAGGCAGCCTTAGTTTCATCATGTATGAGGTTCATGAATGATATTGTCATTAGTCCAAAGAATGAGCTGGAATAGCACTACTTTCAAAAGAAGTCTGAAAATTGTATTCCTTGTATTCATGATTCCAGTTTTTCAGTGTGTAGACTGGGAGTAGATTGCATGTATGTGGTATAGTGCACATAAATAGCTGGGGTTATTGATACTGGTAGAAAATAAGTTAAATGTATTTTTAAAAATATCTGTTTCTATGTGTTTGTAATTTATATAGATTCTGTATGTATATATATATAGAAATACATGTATGTGATTAAGAAAGGGGCAGCTACACAAAGGCTAAATAATTCTGTGCAGATTCACATCAGTATATCTTCAGTATATCATCAGTATATCTATCTGTCCTCAGTCATTTTCTCCTTAAATAACTCTTGCTAATAAAGTGTCCATGCAACCAATCTCTGAACAGATGCAGCTTCTGTGTAAAGTTTGCAAAACTGTACAAAATAATAGAATCACAGAATTACCTGGCTTGGAGGAGACCTTCTGCCACAGGGAGAGACCGCTCTCACTAGACCAGGTTTCCCAAAGCCCCATCCAGTCTGGCCTTGAACATTTCCTGGGATGGGGCACCCACAGCTTCCCTGGGTGACTTGTTCTCACCACCCTCATAATAAAAAATTTCTTCCAAATAGCTTATCTAAACCTCCCCTCCCTAGTTTGAAGCCATTACCTCTTGTCCTATCATGGATCCCTTGTCCTACATGATCTTGTAAAACAGTGCCTATCCAGTGTTTTGGCCCCCTTTATATACTGGGAGGATGCTGTAAATTCTTCCCCAGAGCTTCTCTCAAGCCCCAACTCTTTCAGCCTCTCTTCACAAGAGAGATGCTCCAGTCCTCTGATCATCTTTTTGGCTTCCTCTGGATGTGTGAGGTCCCTGTCTTTCTTGTGCTGAAGACTACAGAGCTGGAGGCAGCACTCCATGTGGTCTTGATGAGGGCAGAGTAGAGGGAGACATACACTTTCCCGAAAATCTTCTGATACAGCTCAGGATTCTGTTGGCCTTCAGGGCTGCAAGAACATGTTGCCGAGTCTCAACCACCAACATCCTTGTGTCTATGTTTATATGGTGGTTTGTCTCATTTTGCTGAATGATTTTTCTGTTGCTTCTTTCACTTTTCCCCTGTTTTTATGTTTTCTTTTTATGTTGTTCTTCCATTGTTCAAAACTGAATAATTAACTTTCAATATTTAAATAGTTGTAACATTGATCAAATTGAAGAGACGTCTATTTTGATGATAATACTAAAAATACTTAATATTTCCTTTTTATAGTTGAAGACATTTTTTCAGATTAAATGTCACCATTTCCTTTATGTAAGCCCTGGTTCACAATGGAAACAAACTAGTGTAGTTGGTCTTTGATTTTACTTACACTTCAGAGCAGAAACAAAGGCAGTTGTTGAATCGCCCATTTGACTACAGTTTGTAGTATTCCTTTGATTGTGCTGGGAAAACAATGAAGCAGGGCACCATCCCTGTTTCTGATGAGAGGAAAAGGAGAAGAATTTAATTTTAAAAAAGTTGCACACTTCATTTTAGAGTATCGTGGTAACTTCACCTAATGTCAAGACACAATTGGTTTATTAGTAGCCACATGAAAAGACTCACTACTAGGAAATCATCTATTAGTCTTCACAGAGTTATGCAAAATCTGGTTTTGTATCTGCAGTGCTGCGATTAGACATTTATCCCCAGAAGTTCTGAGCAATCATTCAGCTTCTGTCCACAGTTTCCTCCTGCATGTTACAACAAAGTAAACGACAAAGGCAATTAAATATGAAGGAAGGATAAAAATGGACTTTTTAAATCTTATTCTATCTTAAGAATTGCTTGTTCAAAGGATCAGATTTTTAAGAGATCATATGTTTCTATTTCATTTTTACAAAGAAACATTTACTGAGCAAGTCTGAAATCTGTTTAAAGGTACAATATTGACTAAACTTCAGTTAATCGGTGTTAGGACATTGCCCTGCCATTGGGGTAATATTCACAGAAATTATTGATATACTGAGGATTTGGGATTTTTCCCCTCTGTGGTCAGCTCCATTACTTGGGATTTTACCTTCACTTTAGTTTTGTGCTATTCTTTCATTGCAGTTTGCAGGACTATGTAGGCAAAGACCATTGGGCCCACACCTGATATGAAGGCGCAGGTTGACAAATTAATTTCGTGTGCAAGCCAAGCCCTACAATTTTATTGCAGACATCATCTTGACAATGGTAGGTTCAAGTTGTAAGATCTGAGAGATCAATATATCTTTCAGATATATTGAAATCCTAGGGTGCTAAAATCATACTAATAGATTAATCAGTAGAAAATATTCAGATGCTGTTAAAAATCATCCCAGATTTCTTTTAAAATTAGAAACAAACAACTGACTCTTAAAATTTAGCTAATATTGGGAAGCAGAAAAATAATAATTTCTGCAAAAACTGTTCTCTAAGCAGCTTTATACTACTCATGTATCTATTAATCCATGAACAAAAAAGAAAGAAAGATTCTGAATACTTGAAGTGATAATCTGACTCCACCAAGGATTCTGGCAACACTTTGTCACTTGAAGAGGGCCAGAATTGCAGTCTTTGTGATTAGTAGAGGAGGATGAAAACCCTGTCTCTATAAAAAAAAATTAAAGTCTGAATTTACATTAAATATCTAGGTACAGTTTCCATCTGCACTGCATTTTGTACCTATCGAGGAACCTGTACCTCACAAAGATACAATCTAGTGTAATTTATTTTAATCAACAGTGCTATGCAGATTACTGTGCCTGACTCCCTTAGAGAAGTATTGACAAGGGGATTCCTTCAATTAACTCTTGGGCTTTCAAAACTATCTGATTGCTGTTTTGCATATGACACCTATTTTGCAGCTTCTTTGTGAGCACTGCTTGCTTTCAGTTGTATGACGTATAAAAGGAATTGTAAAAGACACACAAAAAACTCTCCAAACTTTTAAAATTATACTTATGTAGCATGGGAACTTTTAGGGATGTGGGTTTTTTTCCTTCAAGAACATCTTTGACAAGTAGGATTGTTTACGAATTTGAGTCCAGGCATTGACAGAGTAAGAAGCCTATTCTGCTTAGTCTCAGAGAAGACATAGTGTTGTGGAATGTGTTCTCACTGTGAAAGTGTTCTCACTGTGGAATGTGTTCTCACCATGAAAGTGTTGGATGGGGCTTTAAGCAACATGGTCTAGTGAAATACATCACTGCCCATGGCTGGGGAATTAAACTAGATGGTCTTTAAAAGGTCCTTTCCAACTCAAACCATTCTGTGTGACTCCGTAAGTATCTTTTGGGATCAGTCCCTGTCACATGTTATTCCTGAACCATCTTTGAATATAATCTGAAGTAGCAGCATTTCCTAGAAAGGAGCAATGCCTTCCCACTAGGGAAATCACTAGCAATTAAATAGTCTGTACTGTGGCATGCCAGTGCCTCAAGCCTGTGGCATGGCCTTGTTTTATTTTTTGACAAAATTCAAATGTATCAAAACCATAAATTGTCTTCAGCTTGTACAATAATTTAAGAGGACAGATTAGCAAGGCTCAGGGTGAAATTTCATACCAAAATTAGGGGGAAGAGGGATGTAGTTCAGCATCACATCAGTCACACAAAGCTTAAGGAAGGGATCCAGTTGTAGTACTCCTTATGTGTGAATCAGAGAGCAATTAGGATATTTAGGAGAGGGTACTTTAGCAAGGGGGAACTTGAAAGAGGAAACCTGAATCCAATTTTAGCCATCTCAAAGCTGCATGCAATAATGAGTAACCCTGTTGTTTAAGTAGAGACTAGTTGATATCTTTTTCTTAACCAGACAAGAATTTACTTTGGTAAAAAAGGAAATAAAATCTTCTGAAACCTGAGTTAGTTTCTGTTTCCAATTAAGATTTACCCTTGGGTCCTACGGTAACACCCCTGAGGGCATTTGCTCATTTGCCCTTCTGAACCACTCTTCCATCTGTGTTTTTCCTGCTCCATTTCTGTCTGTGTGCATGTACAGCACGCCATGTACAGTATGGTATGTGACACACATTAATACATATAGATAGCCTTCTGCTTCTGACCTTACAAACTGTCCACTTCAGCATTGTCATTCTATGAAATGTCCAACTGTAGTCCAAGAAATGCATTTTAAATGTGAATGCAAACATTTCTATTACTGATAACACCAACACAGCATTTTTTGCCTTGCTGGGATTAGGACCTTGATAGTTAAAGTTACATTGGAATAATGACAGTCCAAGGTTGCATCCTTTACAGACATGGCAGAGGAAGGGGAGGCCTTTGATATGTCTCTGCTGATAAAATTAAGAATGATTATTTCTTGTGTTTGGTGAGATTATATTAAAAGTGAAAGAATATATTTGTTACCCATAAATATATTAGGTCACAAAAACTGGGAGATATTTATGTGTTGCACTGCACTGCAGTTGTATTTCATTCATGCTGAAAGTCTGATTCTAGAAAACAATCTGAAATCTGATAATGATGTAAATAAATGCCTCACTCCTCAGTGAATAGCCATCTTCTCACATGAACAGGAAAGCAGTCACCATTCAGATAGGGGGAAAAATAAAATAAATAAAATAAAATAATAAAATAAAATAAAATAAAATAAAATAAAATAAAATAAATAATAAAAGCATTGTGATCTGAAAGGAGAAACTCTCAGGAAATTTCAGGAAATCTCAGGAAATAACTCTGAATATGCTTCACCATGCTTCACTTTCATGCTCCATAAAATGGGGGTAATAATCTTTATTGATCTGTCTACCTTTTAGCAATGCATTAAGAACTTAAATTGTATCTTTACAGTCTTTTGAACAGTCTTGATATATGCAGCTCTTAGAATACAGCTTAGTAGCTGGGCTTGCCATTTTATCAGGTTCTCCCACAGGAGAGCTGTCCTGCTTTACTTTCTGGTTCTCTGGTCTTCCCATGCTAAGGCCTTCTAACTGGGCAAGTGTGGTAAATTGATGACAATTTCTGCACCTACTGCTCGTTACCTGAGCTGCCGCAGCCAACAGTGCGCTCTTCTTGCTCCAGGAGCCAGTGCAGGCTGTCACCCGGTACTTCATGGTTGAGCCTACCTAGGAGGCACCTCACTGGGTGTGACTGCTGAAAGAGCAGTCACTCATTAGGATCCTTTCACTCAGTGGTTTCATATCTTAGCCTAATAGTGGGAGAGGGTGGTGAGAGCCACCTGCCCCTCCGGCTATGCCTGAATTACTCGGATATCTTCAATGGTGTTTTTTTAAGAACAGATTTTTTGGGGTTGTTGTATGTGACCCCTGGTGATTTCAGTAGGCAGAGGTCTTCACATACCTCCTTTACTCTTCACCATGCATTTCACACCTGTATTAATTTTATATCCGCAGCAAGAGATTCAGTGGTGTTCTACTTTTGAACTCACATAAAGCAACTTAGTGGTCTGCCCAAAAAGGTCACTGATGTTTTCACTAAATAGTTATTTTAGACATAATTTTACACTGTATTGATGGGTTACATTGATAGAATATAAATTAATTGTTGAAATCAATAGGAATGTTATATGTTTTGTTTTATATGTTTGGGAAATTTTGAGTTTCATTCTGAATACTTCAGCCTGTGTTTATGAGGAAACTATTCTGTGTCTAGTGCTATGTATACATCTTGTTCTCTTTCTGTCCATTCAGCTCTCCACACCTACTTAATGGCTTGAATCAGCTAATTAATTTCTAAAAAATTTGTCAGAAACAAAGAGATCTAAAAAGACGAGTAAGCTCCCAAATGGAAAGAGAACCAGCAGAGAAACTGTGAAAAACTATAATATTTCTGTCTCCACTGAGTTAAAAAATGGGATCATACTAGTGGGAGTCAAAATGGACAATGCAGTGTGGTGAATGCTGAGGATAAAGAGGAAGAAGCAAGGTTTCTGGAAAGGGCAAGCTGGAAGTTTTATGATGAAGTAGATGTTTTCAGGGAGGCTATGATAAAGAGAGAAGAGAAGGTGAAGGAAATAGAGATGTGCTATGCTTTTTTTATTTTTATTTTTTCTGTTGCAACAATTCTATGACTCCAGCTTCATATGTTGCTGTTTGAAAAAAAAAGAAAAAGTTTGGGTTTAGGCTCAAGTTTCATCAGAAGTTTATTTTAGATTCTCTAATACCTGTAAAAAGAATCTTGCAACAGCATAACTTTCCAGCCTAGCAGCTTATTGACTGACAATCTTTCTTACGACATCTGTTTGACATCTCATCCTAATATTAGTTTTACAGGCACATTCACATTTTAGGAAATCACTGTATTCTCAAGTCTGAGATGTCACAAGTGTCTCTTTCTGCAACTACTTGCCCCAGAAATGTTAGCTAATATATTTTATCTAACATCAGCCCTCCTGTTGTGTTGTACTTCATAGCTGTCATCCAAAACCAACTGCATTTTTATGAACGTGTCTTAATAAGGCACGCCATGAGAGGTACCAGTATCCTTTTGTATCTTCCTGAGATCACATGGGAGTAATAGGTGGTCATCCAGAGTACCTGGTATTAGAAAATCAAGTAAAATTATATAAGCCCCTTTAGTAACATTATATGGAGATGTAGAAATTAAGACAAAAAGACTGATGCTTTTATCTGCCTCAGTCAGTGTTAAAATGAATAGAGGAAACAAACCATGATCCAGGGCCCAGATTGTGGGCCAGCATTTGTTTCAGACACTCAGAAACCACAGCAGGTTTGCTCCAGGTGACAGTGGACAGTGGTAAAATGTACAGGTGATATGTGATGAAACAAATGATTGGAAAGTCCTTATCAGCCCAGTGAAGGAATGACTGTTTCCCATCCTCAGCCTGTCTTAGCAGTCTCACTGTGCTTTTATCACCTAAGCTTGATTCAACATGCAGAATATAAGGTGTGGCAAGTATATGTGGCATGCGTGCATTCTCCCTGTGTTGTTTCTTCCAGATTATTGGAACAATCCCACTGATGCCTAATCCAGTCCCGTCCAGCCAGGCGGCAGGTGGAGCTCAGGGACTTCAGGTGCAGCCGATAACTCCACAGTTATTGACCAATGCCCAGGGTCAGATCATCGCCACTGTCATCGGCAACCAGATACTCCCAGTGATCAATACCCAGGGAATAACACTATCGCCGCTCAAACCAGGCCAGCAGGTAAATTGTCTGTAGCCTGAATGATTATCAAAATAGACACACAGAAATTTTCTGCTCCTCATAGACACTCTCATGGCCTCTCTAAAAACCCCCACTTCTTTACTATTTTTAATAACAAAAATTAATTCTGTCCTGCAGAGTGTATTACTGCATACTATATATGTAGTAATTAATAATGTCATATTATATAATTTATTTACACATTCAAGAGCTATCCATTTATTCTTTTTAATTTCTTTTCAAGGTTAGTATAGGATCAATTGAGATGTTTTCTGCAATTAAAATGCAATAGGAATATGAACCAGAAGAGATCCATCTGGCCCATCTGGCCTATAAAGTTCAATTCCTTAGTTTGTGGTCATCTAGTAGACTGGGGCTTGAAATTATTTGGAACATGCAGGGAAAACAAGGGAAAATATAAAATCTTATTAGATTTCCTCACTGGAAAATCAGATATGATTACGTATAATAGCACAGGCAGAAAATATTCTGTAGAAATTATTACTCAATGTAAGGTTGCAGGTAGTTGACAGACTTAAGGATGGATCCAGTGACCACACTGAGGTCCAAAAACCCTTCAGTAGCTCTTCTTATAGCACTTTAGAGTCAAATCCATTAGTTTTGCCTACATCTGTAAAGCAAGGAATTGTAGTCCTACCTTTTATCTCTGAAAGAAGGGAAATTGAGGACAGAAAACACATCAAATGGGATTACCAAATAAGTACTTACAAAAATGTCCCTCGCTTAAATATTCAGCTTAGCATTCCTACTGCTGGTAGTACTTGTTTGCTATTCCTGCTGACACCTCCAGTCACAGGGAACAGCTTCTTGTATGCTGCTGAGTATCCCAGGCCACCTGAATTCCAAACTGATGATTTTATCTTTTTTTTTTTTCAATTTTAGAAGTATAGAACCAATGAATCTCTAACATCACTTTTTCATTTGTTCTGAAAACATTTCACATCCCATTGGTTACCTGCTTTTTCCCCATCCTATCCTCTGTAGTATGTAGGATGGACATTTTTCAAAGCACTTATCATTTATCTAACTCTATTTTCTTTAAATGGGAGTGTACTTGCACTACTGGCAAATGCTGTTGCAATGGTTGCATATACATGGTTTAAAACAAAGCTGAATGGATCTGAGGGCAGGCTCCATGTTCTCCACCGCAGGAGAGCCTGACAATGAAATATGAAACTCAGCAGTTCACATTTGGTTTCCTGGGGCTGTGTGGATGTTTGGGGTTTTTTTAAGTCCCCTGAAGGGATTAGATCTTTTCCTCCATTATGGGGGAAGCATTCAAAAATCATAGCAGCTCTGAGATCCTATTTGAAACTCATGAAACTTAGAAGTAAATAGGAGGATAAAGGACCTGTATTATTACCTGAGACATTCTCACATGAAGAGCAACTCACCTTCTGAGTTCTGCAGCAAAGCAACTCCTTCCAGGCAATGTCTGCCCGTAGTGTCAGTGGGCAGAGAGGGTACAGAGGTGTAGCATTTTCTACACAGCTCGTGGCGCTGGGCTCACATAAAGAGACAAACTCTGAAAGCTGAAGCTTGCTGAATGAGCAGGGCTGCAAAGTAGAGAGCACTGTTTAGCCACATCATGCTGTACTGTACTTGTTCACCCAACCTGTGTGCTCGTGTGCAGGGATCAGCTGGCAAAAATATCAGTCTGCAGAGAACAGATTATGTCCAAGAGCCAAAGATGCTCCCCATTAAGCTGGTCTGCCCAGCAGTGCTATGGAGGTAAAAAACATTATTTTGCCAATATTATTTTCACAGGGTTCAACCTCTGCCTCTTTCTTACATGGCGTCTGAGGTCCCAGGGGTTGCAAGAAGAGCCACCAAACAACACTGTCTCCTTACCTTGAATCAACCATTCTTGAAGTTTAATCATGACAGTATTTTTGATCAAGAAGGGAAAAAAATGTAGTGCAAATACTATATGAAGAAATAGTACAGGTTATCCTTTTTATAGGAACCACAGAAAATTATTTCTATGTGTTTGTGCTCCCTCTACTGGCTCTTCTGGTTTTACTGAAAGAAGTCAGAGAAAATTTTGTAATGAATTTCACTGGGAGCACAAAAGATGCATGAGAGTTAGATTCCTCATAGGAATAATGCTGATGGGTGGTGAAAAACAATTGAGCTAGTACTATACAAACTGTTGTGTCATTTGGAAATTGAATAGATTTCCTCGAAGTTTAAGGAGATGCTGGGTTTATTTTTTTGCCTGAGTAGAGACTTAGACTAACTGTAGCATTTGGCTAATGATAGCATATTAAGTCATAAGGTTTAAAATACCATTTTCAAAAGAACGGAGTGAGTGTTTCAAATCAGAGGGCTCAGCAGGAATTCAAAATGTTTATGAAAATGGTGTCACACAGTATTTGGTGTCTTCTAACTTGAAAGAAGCTTCAGCAGGGGGAAAGATTACAACACAAGTTTGGGGAAAGTTTTTAGCATGTCTTGAAGAAATAAATAGAGGAAATAAATAATGTAGTAAAAATGTTCCAGTTACAGATAATCCTAGTTTAGCTTTCCACTTGTCACTTCCTTGGAAACTTAAGTACTGAAGGAGAAAAAGAGCAATGATACTGAGCTGCTGCTTGTTAGCTGAGTCACAATAATTGAACCTTTGTAAACTGTTCCAGTTCCTAAGTAATGCATGATAGTGCTTACTTTTTCCCTGATGACTGAAGACTTAAATGCCTCAGATGTTGTTAGTCAGCTTTACTTAGGTAGACTATATGTGTTATTTATTCATACAACTTTTTCAGATTTGACAGACTAAAACTTCAATGTCTCTTAATGGAAATGAGTTCATGGAATACTTACATGAAGTGTAAAGCAGTCTTTCTTTTTCTGCACTGTAAATAGGTTGCTTTTCAATGTACACAAGCAAGTCTGATGTAGTCTTGTTCTTCCTGTATTTAAGTATAAATAGATAATTTTGATTTATGTTCTTTAAACTACCCACACTAGGCATTGTTCTTCTTCAAATTACACCAAGTAGGTAAAACTTCAGATATTTTACTATTTTCCAACCTTTTGCTAATCTAAGGAGCACCAAGAATTCTCCTAGAAATTGCACTGGCTTTCTAAAGCAGGCAGTTGTTTGCACTCCTGTTTTATTCAGTACCCTTTTTATCTCTGTTCATAAAGAAAGAGGGTTTTGCCTTTAATAATTTTTGCTTAGCCATTTCCACACTCTTCAAGTGTGGAAGTTTTCTTTCAAGTTTCAGATCTTTTGATCAGAACTGAATGCCATGGTCACAGGAAGGATGCATCCCTGTTTTACATAACATGATATTATTTTCAGCATTATTTTCTTTCATTATCTCGACAGCCTAACATCCTGCTTTTTTCTATCTCTGTTCATGGAACAGTTTTACTTAATAAGCGGATGTGTCCACCATTATATATCTTTGCTTCCCTGATTATTAGCATGTGTATCACTAAAATGGTTCCTTTTAATGTGAATCACTTTGCACTGATCCACTACCTGTCAAAGTGCTCCCCTGGCATGCTGTAAACAGGATTTGTATGTTTTTCATGGTATTCTGTAATAATTGAAGAATATAATGTGTTCTTCCTGCAGATTCCACTTTAACATTATTCACCATATTTCCTTGCTGGTTGCTAAAATATTTCAAAAATTTGATATAAATCCATTGTTTGTTACTTGTAGTCTCCTTTCTTGAAAAAGAAATAATAAAATTATTCTCTAATTTTATGTTTCTTGCTTTATAAGGTCTTTGTGTTCCATAATAAAAGACTACCTTGTAACTTTAACTTCTGCTCTTCCTCCATGCCTCTCAAGAGGAATTTTGTCAAAATAGAGGTTGCATGGCTAAGGGCATATTGTTTTTGAGAACATATTAATTTGTTGCAAAAATTTGTTTGCACTGTCATCTGTTATCAGATTTGAAAATTTTGTTTCAAGGTGTTCTTTCATATCACTAACAACACAACCTTAACAACAGCACAGCTGAACTTAAACTGTGAACTGCAATCTTACAAAATTTAGCAAAGTGTGCACCTTGCTTAACTTATTCATAGAGGAGTTAGGTGTCTGGTGTAAGCTGGCTAACTGGATTTCCTGTATCAACATAGACAAGGAGACATATGCATGTCCAGTGGAAAACTCAAGACACCAAAATAGAAAAATTTTGGATAGGTTGAATCTCTAATAGGTATCTTAACATTTCCATTGTTTCCATTGACATGAGAGAGGGATATGGTAGCTATTTGAGGATTTTCAATTAATTCTAAGGTGATCAAAATTGACTGAGAAGAATCCAGTGCCAATGATCACCGGAGTTCAAACACATTCTTGTTTATGAATTTCCTAAACAGATTTCCTAATAATTGGTGTTTTCTTAACTATTTTATTTCCCATACAGAAGCAATTCTAGACATTCTATTGTTCTTTGGTATACTACATAAAGTAGGTTCCCATCTCACTTTTGCCTGGCTCTTTCTTTCTGCATAGATTCATTAAATCAGGACTGTAGTCCCAATTGTCCTCAGTCTTGTTTTATCTACAATGCCTGACAGAATTTTTCATACTTCATTGTGTCTTAGAGCATGGCCAGTTTTGGGCTTCTGCCAATGCTAACGCTGTAAAATGAGCTAGTAGGCAGCATTTTCCTACATTTTCAGTTCCCCATCTTTGTTGTCATTGGCTATCATGCTCCAGATTAACTGTTGAAAAGACAGAGATGCCTCTCAGATGGGTCTATGGTGATTCTTGTACATCGGCTTGCCAAATTTCACGTTAGATGTTCCCTTTCTGCTGTCTCAACCTGCCACAAAAACCCTACCATCTTGTTATCACAACTGTATGCAATCCCTTGTTATTCTCTCCTATTTAAATATAACCAGCTCTCAATCATTTCCTCTCTGCAATGCTCCTATAGCTTTGATGCTGTCTTGTTTTATGAGAAATGCACTCTTCCTTCTCTGTTTCAATATAGTCACTAAACTGTGTTGTCTCAATACAACTTTGTTTTTCTTTTGCTTCTTATATGGCTTTCAGTGATGAGGGTGACAATTTTTCTTGCTTCTTTCTCTTTTCCTTTACCACCATCATTGCATAATTCTATTTCATCTGTGAATAAATTGCTAGAATTTTGAAAGTCGAGATTACTAGACTACTTACTACTACAAGGGACTGCATCAGACTTTCCATGCCACAGCATGACACTTGACTTGTAATTTCCATCTTTTCCTGACCAGTTTTCTTTGTGGCATCAGCACCTATAGGAGAAGGATATCTCAAAAACAGTCAATATAACCATACCAAATCATTGGAAATAGGATGGTGTCACTACATTACCTGTCATTCTAAGCAACTTCAGCACAGAAAGCATGCAGTGCTGTTCACCGTAGGAATGCAAGGGTTGCCTTTGAATTATGCACTTATGTATTTAAAACAGTTACTATAATGCTACTGTAATATTTACATTATTAATTAACATTATTAAATGATAAATAATTTATAATTAGTGATTAATATATGGTCAATAATATTGTTGTTATATGGATATTATATCCTTCCTGATAGGGGTAAAAAAATTACTTATGCACCTGATTTGCATATAAAATTAAATCTTCTACAGAAGTCCAGCTATATTCCCAAACTCATTAACAAGTTGTAAGACCTTCAATTACAGTGTGATTTGAAAGTGGTTGTGATTCAATGGAAAGGCTTTGAAAGAACTTCAGCAGATGTTGTCAAAGTCCTGCCCCCAGTTATGTCCACAGCATAGTCTTCTTTTTGGGTGGATTATGTACACAGCCAGTGTGAACCTAAGAATGTTTCCAAATGTAGCCATTCTGTCAGTCTAAGCAGTGTGTACAAACACCTTTTATGCTATATGTACTATACTATGTTATACTACACTGGGAGAGAAGATGCTTATTATGTATAAAATACCTTTCATATTCAGATTCATATATGCTGTTACTTGAAATTATTTGAGTAACCTAAATTAGGGTGATGGGGTACAGTATCTGTGACATACTCTGGCACAGTTGACTGAGAAAGGGTTTTGGCATGAAGGATGGGGATATGTGTATTAACTTGTTCTTTCCAATTGCTAGAAGATTTAGGTAACATCTTTGAAGCCCGTGCCTGCTCATGCAGTATGAGTAGGTTTAAAAACAGACTTCATCTGCCATCGTGTTCTTGAGTCATGCAGTGTCCTCAGCATGCCATTACTCTTTCTCATAATCAAATGTATTTTAGGAAATGTATACAGAGCAGAGGACTCCATTTGCAAGGAATAATAGAAGCATGAAACATTAAACTACTACTACTGTAAGGCATTATCATACAATTTCAAAGTTTTTGGGAATGTTTTTTTATATCAAGATATTTATTTTTCAGACCTTCCATGGACTTTAGTCTTTACAAGAGCTAATGTCCATATTTCTCAGGGTGAACTAGCTGACATCAGAAAAAATTGAAAATCTTTAACATAAAGGGGATTGCTTAAGATGCATTTCTTGCTCTTTGTACCATTCCTCTTAGTTTCATCTCTTCTGCCCTTTTTGTTATATTTCTTTTCACCTTTTTGTTATACTTTTCGCTAATTTGTTGTGTTTCGTCATCTCTCAGATTTTCTTTTCACTGAATTATAGAAAATAGCACTGGAAAGGACCTGAGGAGGACATAGAGTCTGTCTCCTCCCCCTAGGCAGGATCACTTGTCCCTATATCACTCTTGACAGAGGTTTGTCTAGCTTGTTCTTAAAAATCTTCAGTGATGGAGGTTCCCTGACATCCCTAGGCCATCTAGGCACCTCTCCTTAGCATTCAAAAGGTCTTCCTGATGCCTGACCCTAGCTTTCTTTATTGCAATTTAAGTTCATTATTTTCTTATCCTTTCCCTTGAATCCATATTTCACCCTTGGTGTTTGTCCAGACTCTCTGTAAAACCAAGTAGCAGCTCTGTTATGATACAGGGCAATATTCTGTCAAAATTTTTCTAGATTTCCACTTAGTTTCTTTCTCTTTCCTTATTTTATGCTAAATACCTTGTTACCCTATCACTTTTATGCACCTTTCTGGATGCAGAGAACAACATCACAGATCTCATAAGGCCTTTAACACAGAATTCCAGTCAACCATCCCAAGCATAAGAATACCCTACATAAATAATGTAAGAACAAAATTCAGTCTTACAGACCTAACTAATTCTTTACCTCTGCATTTGTCAGTCAATACAGTCAATACCTTCACTGTTGACAGCAATATGTAAAGCTCATACAAAAGAAATACAATTGAGGCTCTTTTCAGTTTTCCCTTTATTCTTGCAAAGTATTATGATGCACTTTTCCCTTATCATATTCACTTCATCCCTCTAGTTGTAGTGTGCATACACAAATTCCTACCAGATACAGATCACGGTTCCATACAGTCATCATTCTGGCATGTCTACTATATCCACTTACAAAGAATGGCACTTACAGCAACTGTTTCTGTAATTTCTGTGCCTCCTTCTGTCTTTGGATGGAAAATGCACAACAGTCATAAATATAATTCATATGATATAAACGTGTTCAAAATTGGGAAAAGTCAGCTATTGAAAATACAAATTGATTCTGTCATCTAGAATCTAATTCATAATCTAATCATTGCCTCTCCTTAAGGCTATTTCTGGAGTGGAAATTATAGTGGATGAAAATAGAGAGTATTTTAATGCAATTTCATACCATAGATAATGATCATTGTTTTTTAAGCAGGACATTTACAGTGCAACATCATCTGCTGTAAAGCAGAGGGTATGCTAGAAATTATGTAGGGAGTTAAAGGTGGAATCCTCATTCAGTATTTGGTCAGGTCTTAAGGTGATTCTTCAGCCTGTTCAACCACATTTCTCACTTCTCCCTCACAAGCTGTGATTTAGAAACTAACCTGTAAATATCCCTTATATATCGCTGTTGCACCTAAGGTTATTGTGAATCCAAACTTCACTAGCCATATGCCATTATCCCCAGCTAAATTATGAGAATTTCTTATATTTGTTTAAATATTTCTGGACCTTCAGCAAGAAAGTTGCCAAGCTTCTTGGTATTCCAGTTACTTTAAAAATATATGCATAGTACAAAACATGCACAGAGACTCAAACACTTTCTAGATTCAACTATCACATTGTGCACATGCAACATAGTGACTCTGACTTTGTGCATGAAATAGAGCTGAAAAATGCAGAGTGCCCTCTCATTCCAGAGCTTCCTGGAGGCTTCAGTTTTACTCTGTATGTGCTCAGTAGTTGAGCTGTTCAGTGACTATATGTTGTAACATAGCTGGAAAATGTTGGTTTTGTTTTCTCCCTGAGAAATGCTGATGGGAAATGATGTTTTTTAATGATGAGAATCATTAAAAAATTAGGGGTGGAAGGTCAAAGCTCAAGAGATTATCCAGTCTAACCTCTTATTCTCAGATGGAGTAGCTATTCAAGTTTTTAGATAATTTTGTCCTAACCACTGTCACAGAAAACCACCAATTCCACCAATAATCTATGCCAGTGTTTCACTGTCACATTAGATAGCTTTTCCCGGCATATAATTTCAACTTTCCAGATATCTAGGCCCATTAGAAAATTAATAAAGAACAGAATAATTATCTCCTCCTTTCATTAGCTATGCCTGTATTCAAAGCAGGCATCATATCCCTCTTGGTCTTCCCTCCTTTAGATTAAACATGACCAGTTCATTACAAGTGTCTTCATAAGCCTCAGTTAACTCCCAGGCCTTCAGCCATTCTAATTATTTAACTCTAGTTGGTCCAGATTTTAATGCAGTCTGGTACCCAGCTGTGGACATGACATTGGTATCCCCCTCTGCAGAGGTCTTTCCAGGGCTCAGTAGAAAAGGTGCACTTCACATGCACTGCAGACATCACTCCCGCTCACGTGCCTTGGTATGGGAACTGCCTTTTCTTCACTTTTTTAACACAAGTTTGTAGCCAGTATGTTCAAAACACAGACACATCCTGTAATCCAGCCTGTCAAAATTTTCTCCCAGCATGTCATCAGCATGTAAATTTAGTAAAGGTATTCTCTGCTCTGTCATCCAGGTCATTAAGAAAATATTGAGTAGTGCAGAATGAAGACAGACTTCTGTGAAGCACCATGCATGGACGCTTTTTTCCACAGATACTTTATCCTCAGTTTTGCTTTCCAAATACTTTGGCATTCATTCTGCAGCAATTTCGCCTAAACTATGCTTCCTTAGATTATAAAGAATGTCACATGAGGGAGTGTCAAGACACTTGTAAAGTCAAACCACCTACTGCTTTTTCCCTGTCCACAAGGCCAATTACCCTGTCTTAGAGGGGGATCAGATTGGTTTGACACAGTTTGTTTCTAGCAATCCAAGTTGTCTGTCGCTACCTTGTTTTCTTGCAAGTGCTTACAAATTGTTTGATTATTTTCTTCAGTACTTTTCTATGGTTGAAGTTTAGTTGACTGGACTATAATTTTGCAGGTCTTTCTCTTTAAAGATAGCTGCTGTATTTGTTCCCCCATGCTCAAAGATAAGCACTAACATCTCGTAGACTGTTCCACATAGTGTGAAAGCATCTAACTCATCTAAATACAGTACTTATCTTCCCTTGCCTGGGCTGAAATCTTTAGTTTTGCCAGAGATTCCCTCAGACAACAGACCCAGACACCAAACACCTGCCTATTTCTGAAAGCTGCAGTCTGGATGTGATGTGGATATAATGTGTGGGCAGACAGTCCACTTCTTCTGTCTTCAGAAGAGGCCAGCCCTTATAGTGGGATGTTTCCCTAAGAGAAGATATTATAAAAGTAATATCTGAGTTGGGAATTCTCTGTAGATAAAATCCAGCTGTTAGAGAATTTTTTTAAGAAGCTCACTCCTTGCATGAGTCTGAAAGATGGAAGCCTTTTAATCAGCTTCTCAACTGTTATACCCTTGATAACATGCCAGTTATATTTTTTTAAATGTACTTGAGAAAAAAATCCAAGATATAACAAAATGCTTTTTTTATTAATCCACAAGGAAATCAAAATACACTAAAACTGGAGAGATAAATAATTATCATTATTATTAAATGTTAAATCAAAGTTACTTCCTTCATTTTCTATGATATTATTCCATGTAGAAGAGCCAAAAAAGAAGTTAATTTTTTTTCCATTCTTAAAAGACTCTAACAGGAATATTGTCATTAAAATAGTTCATATATATTCTGCAGGAAGTGTCATCTTGAATGTGAGCAGATACCTTTATCTACAGATTTATACAATTTGTTGTCTGCTTAGCATCAGACATTTCTATGTGTGCTGGGAGGATAATACATATAATTTGAGTGTTACTAATAGATGTAGCTCCTTTTCTAAAGTCATTTTTTCAGTTAGATATCAAAAGAGAAAACCTCATACTCCTTAGCATTCAAGAAATAGATTTTAATTACTGACTTCAAGCAAGGCCACATAGGCCTTTATCTTTTACCTTGTAGAAAATGCAGATAACAGCTGCAGTGAAGTGAAGCCTTTTTAGAATATTTTTACCATCTTTTTTGATCAATATCAAGAATCAACATAAAATAAAGGTACAATAAGCAGCAGTCACCAGAGTGTATCAGACCTATATTACTGTATTCTTATGCTCTGAAAAGACTATACTGGACTACTAGAATCCAATTCAAAACTGTAAAGTCCATTGTGTGCCTTTATTTTGTAGAGAGACTGCCCTTCAAATTTTCTGAGAGTTTTATGTGAAAATCAGTACCAGAGAATGTGCTTAGATTTCAATGCCACATGAAAGCATATTATAGGCAGAATGGATCGATGGCTCTTTCCATTTCTCTAGTAAACAAACAGAGACTACAGTCTTGTAATATATGTTTTAAAAAATTTAGAAAGTCAATTCATGTATCATTTGCATCTGCCTTACTCACTAGACTTTTTACATGCGTCTTACTGGATACAATCTTGATGTGGATGGAGCTCAGAAGTTTCTGTATGTGTTTTAGTCAAATACAACTCATTCGTTCCCATGATCTTTGTTTGTTTGCCAGGTCTGATGTCATAAAACAAATCTCTGATTCCTGTAGGAAAGGGATTTTGACTTAGTTTATAGCCTCTTCCCCATTCCCACACTTCTTGGTCCTGGTCCTGCAGTATGAAAGGACCTCTGTGAAACAATCCTGATTTCTATGAGAATCCATGCAGGGAATAAAAGTCTGGTTTCATGAGTCAGAAAACAGGTAAGGATAAGTATTTGATAAATCAGAATCCTGATGTAAATGTCATAGGTCTCTTATCACCCATTTCAAAATAAGTATTTACCTTCTAATTATTTTGAACAATATTTTGAACAGCTCAGATTGCTCCTGTAACATTGTAACTTGAATAAAGCCCATGGTGTTTAATGCTCCTATGTGATTTGTTCCCCAGAAGTAGAAGGGTGAGATGGTGCATTGCAAGTTTCCTATTACTGCTTCACTTTCTAAATACCTATTTTTACATTTTAACATGTAGCTCCATCAGCCTTCCCAGACGCAAGTGGGACAAGCAACTTCACAATCCAATCTCCTGCATTTGGCTCACAGTCAAGCATCTATGTCTCAAAGCCCAGTGCGTCAGGCTTCCTCTTCTTCCTCCTCATCCTCCTCCTCTTCAGCTTTGAGTGTTGGCCAGTTAGTCAGCAGTAAGTATTGTTCCCTGGCTCTTCTTAATTCTCCCTTCTTTTTGTTCTCCTCATTGCTGAGTTTTCCAATCTGTTTTTCCTCCTTGTAGTCGATTGTATATTGCTAAATAGCTGACTCTCACCAGTGAGAATTACTAAGTGTTATCATGGGTGGGGCTTAAGGTAGACATGCCTTAAGAAATTTAATCAGTGTTGAAAATGGTCATAAAAATGGTAGCAGCCATTAACTGACTCATGAGGACAATTGTTATAACTGAAATGTAGTTTATGTTTTTTGGAAGTTAGAAGTTTTTGAATCAGCCAGTATAATGAATTGCATTTCTCAGAATTTCCTTGGCAAAGAGGTACTCCTACTTTTGGTTAAACTGCTTGTTTGTTTGCTTGGTTGATATAGCAAACCATTTTACAAACCCTAATACTGCACAAATCCAGAGTGAGAGATTTTCTTGCCAGAAAAAGTTTGCAACATTTAAACAAGAATGAACAGGCCACATTGGGAGTGAATGAACTGACACTGGGGAGAAGGAAGAAGCACACTGCAGTGAAATAGCTGAGTTATAATTATAACAGCTGACCTGAACAACACTTTCTTCCAGATTGCACAGTTGAGAACCTTTGCTATTACCTTATCAGCATTAACTTGGTCTTTACATAGCAAAAACCACAGGTTGATAGTATACATTAGAAGCACTAACAGTTTTTGCACATCTGCAAAAATCCAATTGATTTGTACGATCTTGTTCTATGATACTCCATGTACATATTCTAGGTAATCAAACACTATAGCTTATGCCATATTGGTAATGAAAAATATGTGACTGATACAAGCTTATGAAGGGTTTGGAGAAACTGTCATGCAAGGAAAGATGTGAAAAAATCTTGGTTAGATTATTTCAGAGATCATTTACATGGGGAAATTACTAGTAGAACTGTAGTGGTAAAATTATGCTGATGTAACTCCCCGTGGGAGTACTTTTGTTCTGGAATGAAAATATCTGCATATAGATACAGATATAATCATAATGCTATTGCACTGTCACTAGTAAATTTCCTTATGTAGACATGTTTGTAGAAGGAAGACAAAGAAGTTTTACATTACAAATACGTAAAATTTACCTCTAGTCCATGTGGGCAAATTGAATAAAATAGCTGGTACAGAGTAAGTTATTTTTCAATAGCTAGTCTAGAATAGCTCATCTTTTGGACATTCTTATTTAAAATAAATGCAACATGGAAGAAGCCCTTTTGAGATTATGGGATCAATCCATCCAAAGTTAGAAAATACTTGAAAAATAGCTGTTGGTTCAACTGTATGCAATTCCTCTTAGAAATGTGTTTCATTATAACAATATATTGTTGTGATTAAAATCATGCAATCGTGATTTTTTTTTCCTCATCCTTCTTTCAGTGCATTCCCAGTGGAATTTTCCTAGGGATGTATCAGAATTGCTAACACAACAGGTGGGCTGTTGTCCAAGGGTTTACCTGATTCAGTAATCTGTTCCCAAGTTTGCATAACTGGGGAACATAATTTGAGGTAGGAAGCTGTAGAGGAATGAAGGATGATGTTGCCTGAGGCAATAGAGGACTGAGGAGCTGAAGCCTTCTGTCTGCTATGTAATCCCTGTGCAAGGTAGGCAAATCACTTAAAAGAGATTTTTCACAAGTGCTTTCTCAATATCCAGCTTGAGACCCCAGACTTTAATTTACAGAAGAATTTGGTACTTATAGTTGTAATTTTAAGTGCACTTTCATAGTGGAACTGTATCAAGAACCATTTAAAGACAGTCTAAAAAATCATTTCCTACTTGACCTAGACTGGGTACCCTAACTGCTTCTTCCTTTAATACCTGTCCACTTCTCTGTGAATGAGAAGGGGAAGACCCTCATCTTATAGAAACACAAGAAAATAAATTAAGATTTTAAAGGAACCAGAAGAGCTCAAGAGGAGATGTCTTTAGTGAAGAGCTTTAATAGAGGTCTGGGGCCACACACTGAACAAGTAAAAAGGCAATACATCAATCAGTTTGTCTGTAGTGAAGGACAGTTCATCCTGTGCACATGAAAAAGAACTGATAATCCAGGGCTCAAAGACTATGGTACACTGTGTTGTGGGCTGCTGTAACTCCAGCATTTTGTAGCTTCTGAGTGTTAATTTGTTAATAAGGATGTTCTTTTAGCTTCGTTTTTTGCATGGATACATTTTAAGGTTGTTTCAAAAGCAGAATAGTAATATAAATCAGTCATATAGGGAGATAATCTTTATGTCATAGTTGGAAATAGGTGCGTTGAATGGATGGAAAATCTGATAGTTCTGTTATCATCTTGTTGGTTCAGCTCTGGAATAAGCATGCTGTGCTTATGGATTTGGCTTAGAGTAGAGTATGAGGCACAGGAATATCAATTTGAGCACAACTGGGAGATACATTAATGAACATAAAACGTTTACTCAATCCTCTCAGGCTTGACTCCATCCATTACTTGTCTTGTTCTAGTCCCATTAATTCTTCACACTGTTCTCCACACAATCTACTCTCCCTTTGCCTCCATGCTTTTGTTCCTCTTTTCTCCCTGCCGTCCTTTCCTCACAGTCCATCATTACCCAACTTTTCTTCCCATTTCATTTCCCACTCAGTCACTGTCTCCAGACTATATCTGTACCCTTTTACAAACCTTTTTATTAGGCAGTTTCTGTCCTCTTTTATATTGTTTTATCACTAGTGCCACCTCTTTTTCCTTTTTTCTTTCCTCTATCACAGTGACTTGTACTGTGCACAGTCAGGCCCTCTCTCCCTCCAAATTCTAATCCTTGCTCTTTAATAATCTTCAAGTCTGTTTTTTTTCTTCTATCTTATCTATTTCTGTAGAATCAAGGTTAATTTTTGCCCCCTCTGCATCCAAATCCTACTGATGCCACTCCCACCCTCCCTAGCAGCCATCAGAGGAGTGTGAAAAGTGATCACAAGGAAGAGTGTCAAGTCAGTCTCCATGTCTTTACTGTGGTCCTATCAAAAAGACCTACAGGCATAGGAAACTTTTAATACAGTCAGACTGATTGTTGAAGGAGTTGCACTTGGAAGTTAACTCAAAGTTTCCAAAAGGAAATGTTATTGATAGGGATCTCCTGAAAAAAATTCCACGTCAAACATAAATAAAAAACCTGTGGAGCTGTTTTGAGTTTATGCTTCCAGCTTCATTCAGCCTCTGCTGTTCAAGACTAATTAAATAGCATGAGGGGCGGATCAACTCCCTTTGGCCATTTGCATAGTTACCTTACACAGATAGAAGCAAACCAGTCATCTCAATTATCCTTAAAGGCTGAGAGCATGTAGCCACCACAAACTGGAGCTAACACTGCATGCCTAACCCTGCTTGAGCTGCCACATCAGGGATGGTGTTGCAGGGCATAAGAGAGCTACCTACTCTCTTCTAGTAATGTGGAAAGAGCCTACAAGAAAAAGGAAAATATGGTCAGTTCAGTAAGGAAAGATGAAACCACTTGTGTAATGAAAAATGAAAAATCAGATGGGATCCTTTTTTAGCTTTTCCTTCACTGTGATAAACCAGTGATACTGTTGGGACAAATAGTATTAAATTACCTTCATGAGTTTGAAAATTGTTTCATGTGGCTGAAAAGTCATTTGCACAAAACTGTGGCTGCCCATGAGAATGTAGATAGAAAATCATCCTTGTTCTTTACGGAATCTGTTCAGTTTCCAGATGCAGATCGTTGAAGGGCAGGAGCACCTCTCTGTCAAGCCTGAGATCTTCTTAGCATCCCAGGTTTCACACTGGCTGCAGAGCTTTGTATGAAAGCCTCACAATTTAAATCCAGTGTCTGAAAGTCTATTTTAAGTCTTTTAGTGGGATGAGATGGGCAATGGGTTGGTATTTCTGAGAGAAGTATTTATGCATGAGGGCAGCAGGAAACAACTGAATCTATCTTTGATTTCTTTATTCCTCCTGAGGTAGGAATATTGCTCTCTTTTCCTGATTCCTTATGAAACTGTAGTCCTGACCTCTGGCAGAAGTCCTGGAGCTGAGTACCTTGGCAGAGATTTGCTATATTCCAGAAATAGTTGCTAAATATAGCAAAGTTCATGTAAAACCAGTCACGTTTAGCCACTTGTTCAGTTAATCAAACTTCAGCAAATAATTATTTGGGGCAAGCTTCTGCACACTGACTGCAAAGAGAGTAACTCTTTCACAAGAGGTTGCTTCAAATCAGAGAAATTATTAAAGTACAAGGAGAAAGTCATAAGAACTCTATTAACTGTAGTGTTCCATGTTCCTTGGATTTATTACTTTTACATTTCATTCTAGTAATATTTTCTGTATTATTTTGCTTCTTTTTCTTTTACATGTTTCTTGATTTCAAAGATGTTTCCTTACCTTTTGTTTTTAATTGCTCTTTCTTTTTTATTTTTTGTCTTTTTTTTCCTTTATGTTGTTGTCTTCTTTATAGCTTTTCTCTTTTCTCTCATCATCATCCCATCATCCCTAACCAGCAACAAGTGCTAATTATTTGGGGGACAAAACATAGCAGTTATTTCCAAATAAAAAATATTTTAAAATAAGTTCTGTCTAAGCAAGGACTGCAAGATTCATCTCTACTCTTCCTGTCCCTTCTGTATGATTTCTTTGCATTGTCTAATCCTATTTGTATTCTCTTTTGTCTTCTTTATTTTCTCTTAATTCAATCTACATCTTTATTCCTCCCCTTTTTTCATTTCATTTTCCTCTTCTGAAATGCATCCCTCTGCTCATTTCTTTAACTTTTCCACCATATGTTCTCTTTGTGGAAATCACTGGTTTCCTCTTGTGCTCTGAGATTTGTGTCTCCATGAAGTTCCTTTCTTCCTCCCAGATTAATTTTACTGTCATCTGTTATTATGAAATTAAAATGCCTCCCATAAACAAATTATTCTTCTTTTTTTTTTTCCCTGAACTCCACTCCATTTTCCATTATCAATGTTTTGCCCTGCCTTCTTATCTAATTTACTTTCCACTGGACCTCCTCAGCCAGCTACTTCTCCTCCTCTCTGACTGGGGAAATCATTCCCCTGTAATCCTTCCCGTGGCAGAACTCTGTGCAACTGAAATTTGGTTTCTCCTTAAGGGTGCACTGATTTCTCTGTAGCAGCTCTTTCCCCTAATTATTAAAATCGCAGCATATTTTCACTCAACAACAAACTCGCAAAAGATTTTCAGAAGAATTCAAAGGTGGGAGAAGTATTCCCTTCAGTAGGAAAAAAACAGATTTCTGTGCAGGAGAGCCTGTGAATTTAATTTCTTCCATACAACTCATCTATCTTCCCCATCCACCAGGATGGCTGATGGAATTTTAGCTCTCTTCCTTTTTGTTATATGTACCTATATCCTCTGAAATGGTGCAAGACAACCCTCTGACCTTTCTCCAGCACCCAGTAGTTTCATAGGCAGCCACTGTTTTCTCAAGCAATAATGTAAACATGGGAGCCTTGAAATCCATTACCATTGATCCCAAACGCTCAATGGGCCTGGTATTCTCTATTTACCTGTTGTCACTGGGTGGCCTTCCCTAGGATATCCACTAATTTGAAAAAGACCCAGCTTATTTATTGTCTTCAATAAGATACCCTTCCTAAAATGTGATGTGCACTATATGTTCAACTCTTTTAAAAGCTCAGAACTTGCTAAGACAAAGTCCATAATCTTTTTGAATATGTTTATGAATACACATATTTAGACCACACAGTCCAAGACTGTATTGATGGCATTTGAATGCAATAGTGTAAAACAGACAAATGATGGTGCCAATAGAATGGTCTTCATAGCACTATTTGTGTTTTAGGGAGGTGGCTGAAGACAAGATCCATGGATTTCAAAGGGCTTTGAAACACACCCAAAGTAGAAGTGGTTCCAATTTCACACAAATGCTATTTTCCCTAGAGTTCAAGATAAAACATTTCAGTGTTTCAGTCCATCTGTTAGTACTTTCTTGTTGCCAAAGATGCTATGAAAGAATGAAGCCTTTTCCACAACAGATATTCCACTGTAAACTATATTCTACTCCCATATTACTGAAGGACATCACAGGTATTTTCTTATCTCAAGGAGAGCTCAGCTTAATATTTCCTTCATCCAAGTGCCACAGGCAGGAATGGTCTTTCCATGATGCTCACTATTGCAACAGTGCCAGATCATTCTAGATCCAGCAGAACTTGGCAGAATTTCGCTACAATTTCTCTAGAATTAGTTTTCTCACTTCCCTTTTTATTCCTAACAGGATTTGGGGAGGATTACAGGTGCCATAGTTTGCTACTTTAGAAGTTCTCTGGCAACATCTGAATTGTCCTTTGTTACATTCTTAACAACCTTAGTCAGAGGCCTTAAATTAACAGACGGAAAGAGGTGAAGAAAGTCACCATTTCAGTGAACTTTACTCAGGGGAGTTTTTGAGGCCAGTATCATTTATGGTATTTAGTACAGAGACCTAAAGTCAGATAAATCTGCAGCTCCACTCTGTGTCTCTGAAATTCAGAACTGGTATGCTAGATAGACTATATGGTGTAAGCAGGAAAATTCCATGCTTCTAAAGGCAATTACTTTATAAATTTCAGTGGCCACTGTTACAGCACTTACTCCTAAATCAAACAATATGCACCCTAGCTTTGTACTGAGTGCGTGCGTGGGTGTGCAGGTGACCACAAGTACAGCAGTGAGAACAGCAGACATGATTCTGAGTGTGGAGTATCATTGAAACAAGGTTCAGCCTATGTGCATGTTTGTATGCATAGTTCATGGGGTCCCTGGTTGCATTCACAAGAATTTTAAAAATATTGCCATTTGTGCTTTTTGCAATCAAGCAACAGAGTAAATTTATATATCAGAAAACAATTTTCCCTCTGTCTATTGCTGGACAAAAGGATTTTTTCATAGGATGTTTCCATCACTAGGAAATTTTACACCAGGCTTATAAACCCCTGAAAATAAAAGCTTTGCTACTGTAATGCTGATAAGCCCTCACTAGAGCCATACTAGCAGGAGCCATTCTCATAAAGGGTTCAGAATGGTAATGTAGTCTAGCACTGTCCTTGGACAACTGCTTGCATTTACAGAAATTGAGGGGTTATTGTACTGAAAACTCTTCACCTCGGAGTCTGAGGAATGAGGCGAAGAACAATAGAGATGTCTCACTGGGAGAATGGCTTCACTACATGCAGTATTGCACAACACTTTGAAATCTTCTACCATCCCAGTCCCATGCTGTCTCTGACTTGGCAAACACTTTCATTTAGTCAGGGATCAGTAGCTTGCGGGGGGGCGGGGGCTGGAAGTTCCATACTCCAGCTGTTGTGTCATTTCCCTTGATAAGTCCTAAATTGACCGAGTTATCCAGCTCCAAAGGAGCTTTTCTGTGGTAGACATGCTTTATTATGTGCCCTTTCAGGGACAAAAGCTTCTATAGAGAGGAAGGACGGATTTATTCTCACAGCATCATAAGCATTATCTTCTGAGGGGCTAATGTAAAAGTAAAAAAACTGTGCAGCATTACCATCCAAAACCAGTGTTGCTGCTCCTTGATTATTGACCTGATGGGGGGCAGAATAAAAAGCTTGAAAGGCTGCTTCTCGGAAGGGCATATTTTAAAAGACAATTATTAAATTAAGGAGGTTTTAAAGGCAGAAATTTTTTAGGCTTGTTCATTTCCTGTGTTATTTTGCACATTTATGTGGCAGTTTAGGTTGGGTATTTTGTAAAAGGGAAGAAATAGTTGTGAATCTCCTATTGACATTAACTTTAGATAAAGTACAAACATTTGATTTCAAGTTAAAATCCAAGCAGCTCATGCATATATATAGCCTTCCCTACAGACTGGAAATAAATTTATTAACACCCACTGTCATGCTATGTGATAAAAAGGGAAAACAGGGAACATGACTCCTCAATCCAGAGAAGACTTTGCAAGGCATAAATGTCAGCAAGGATCCCAAGCACATCCTCCCTCAAAGGTGAGCTGGCCTTTGTCTGGAGTTCAGCAAAGACATATCTTTGGAAATCTTCCACCTGCAGACAACTGCAGCCCAGTCAGCATCTTAGCAATCTGAACACACCTTACAAGGCAAGTCTGTTTCTGTTTGGGGAAGAAGAGAAACGGATCAGTATTAAAAAATTTGAGCTTGAAAGTTTTAGCAGTGAAAATGGCTGTAAGCCTGTCCCGCTGATATGTGATGCAAAGAACTGACATGATTAAAAAATATCTCAACAGATCCTCAGACAGCCACTGGAGAAGTGGATGGGGTAAATCTGGAAGAAATACGAGAATTTGCCAAAGCTTTCAAAATCCGGCGCCTGTCCCTTGGCCTGACACAGACTCAAGTTGGCCAAGCCCTGAGCGCCACCGAAGGCCCAGCCTATAGCCAGTCTGCCATCTGCAGGTAACAAGTTACATCATAAACTCCTTTCTTTGTCCTTAATAATGATCCAGCTTATTGTGAGGAGCATGCTTGTGTTTGAGTTTCATAACTTTAGAGTGTATCATTTAACCTGACATTTAAATGTTATCTGGCATATAAATTGTTCTTATTGTGTATCTTTAGAGTGATTTTGGTCTCCTTTTTTTTTTTCCTCCTCATTTTCTAAACAAGTGAGAAACAATATTCCTGGCATAAAGACTAAATTCCATAGATGAGTTGGAGATCCTGCTGATGCTGGATAAGTACCAGCTGACCCTCTTCATACTGTGCCATTTTCTACAGATAGGGTTACTGAACAAATATTTCATGGCTGCTTTCCTGCTAAGTTAAACCTGTATTACTGTGGTTAGCACTTCACATAAAGGATGTTAATGATGATTTACCTAGGCAACACAGAAGGGAAAAAAATAGCTTTCCTGCTATCTTTCAAACCAGCAGCTATTCATCTTTTATCACCCAAATATTTACTGAAAAAAAGCAGACAAACCCATGTATGCAAAGCAGAAGCAGAAATCTGTCCTATCATAAGAAATAATAATACACTCTTGACAGAGTTAGAGTAGAAGCAAACACCTTATATGAATGTATGTGTATTGCAGTAATTCCGTGTTTATGCATGAGGTAACAAACACACTTAGGTAACAGCTTTTTCCTCTTGGGCAATGCCTTATAGTCCTCCATCACTGAAAGCCAAGAAACCAACTCTAAGCTCATTTAAGTGGATTTTGTTCTTGGTGATCCATGAAATGCTCTGTCTTTTTATCTGCTCTTTATACTTTTAATGTATTCCCCATAGAATAGAAGTGTACTTTTCCTGCAGTTAAAGACTAAGGTTATAAATAACATCAGTATGGGGTAGTGTGCTTGCAGCTCACATTTTGCTCAATGATTTTCCATAAAACCCATTGATTGTTGTTAAATACAAAAAGCTCCATAGGATCCTCTCACTTCTATGGTCTCCCCTACTGTTTTTTCTTATAAGATACCTCCCTGTTGAAAATAACCTTTATTCAGTCTATACAAGGATACTACTGCTGGGAAATTTGTTTCAAGACTTGTATGTCGTTATACCAAACATGTCCTGCAGCAACAACACTAACAAACAATGCCAATGATATGAATGCTGTTGCTCCCTATTGCTAAGGATTAAATTTGATTTTGTATTATTTTTCTTTTTTTTTTTACTTCTTTGTGGTCAGTTGGTAAAGAATGCCTAAAACTGGTGGAGTTTATAGCAACTGGAAATTTTTGTGGCCTTAAGTTGCTGTTTATCATGCTATACTTTAAAGGGACACATTGCTGTTTCCTTTACTTTTGCCTAGTTTACTGTCTTCTCATTTTTTCCATCCACCTCACACTTTGAGAAAGCACTGGGGATGGTGAGACCTTTTACAGAGGGCTCCTTGGAGGAGCAAGTTGCTCATAACATGAGATTGGGTACAAGAACTTGTCCCAGATATTTGCAAGGTTACAGGGTTTTTTTAATTTCCTTTGCCTGCCTCAGATGGATACCATTTTGGGGTGTAATTACATTCTATGACTGTGCATTTTTTGTTAAGCTGCCTCAGTGGCACCATGTTTTCATCAGAAATAGTAGATTTAACTTTTTTTCAGTTGAAACAAAGGAGTTTCAGTATGAACTCCAGGTCAGTGGAAGGGGCAGTAAGGCAAGCAATTTGAACAACCAGCTCAAAGAGAAAAGTAGAATCTCCTGGTGGCCTATGCAGGTCTTATGAGCAATATACCACCTTGATATGTTCTGTATGCAAATAGCAGCATTTTCTTTTATTTGAGACAATACATCTTAAAATATATCCTTCAGCTTGAAATATCACTGGACACCAAGGAATAACACCTTGCAGTCAACACCACATTAAGACATCAGGCACCAGTTACAAAGTCTTTGGAGTATCATTATCTGAAATTATTCTTTGTCTTATTCTTTGTTTGTGAGAAGTTCTTTGTTTCATGCTGGAATATTTTTTGCTGCCTCCACGTGCTGAATGGAGACACTAAAAATGTCCAGAAACTCCACCAAGTTTATTGGCCTAAAGAGATTGATTGAGTTCCTCTCATCTCCAGAGCACTCTGTGGTTAGTGGTGGTGGTGGTGCTTCAGCACCGCCTGGGCTGGAGAGCACAGCAGCGACATCCAATAATTGTTGCCTTTCTGCAGCATTAAATACCTCAACGTGCTGAGTGGACAGAGAAAAATGGGAAAATACAAATGGATGGCACCAAAGAACTTGGGTTAAGACTTTTTTAATGTTTAGCAAATGAAAGAAACAAGTATTTATAGGACTTGAAACGTGGATTCTGCTCTTCTGCTTGTTTTTGAAAGGATTAAAGCTTTGTGTGGCTGCTTTTCCAGATGTTTTATAATACTTGTAAAATCTGGTTTGGCAAAAGACTTTTGATGGCAAAATGATATATAGAAGACCTCATTTACAGGAAATGATATCATTCTGGTACAGTTTGCAGAAATCCCACAATAAACTCAGCTTGGTGCCGCAGTGTATTAGTGGACTGTTATGCTGGGTTTCATCTGGAAGACATGAGTCTGTCTTTGCACATTGTGGGGACAGCAAGATAATTGCAAAGTGTCCAGCTGTTTCAGCTGAACACCACTGTGGCTATGGGAATTTTTTTTCCAACCCAGAAAAGGGATATAGCATTAACTTACAAACAGTGAAAATTGCTGAAAAATGGAAAGGAAACCTGATATTCAGAGACAAGTATTTGCCATTGGTTTTTATTATTAAAGCTGTGGTGTTTGGATAACATGGGATGGGAGGGATAACAAAAGGATTAAACGCAAAGACAAGATGATAAAAACAATGCCTTTGATATCATTTCCTGTAATTAAACTTAGACTCAAGGGTCTTGGAGATCATCAGAAATATGACAATGTGATTCTTAACCTGTATTATTTAGTGTACTTAGAATTTTGTTGTAGTGCTCATTTTGTGTTAGCTTAAATCTCTAGCTATATATATATATCTATATCTATATTTATGTATAGATATACCTGACAGTTTTCATAATCTACTGTAAATTACCTCTGCCAGTCAATTAGTCAGGCAGGCAGGAAGTCCCACCCTGGCAGAGCATCAGTGTAAGACTCTTCTTTCTCAATTTTCCCTCAGACACACCATCCTGAGAAGCCACTTTTTCCTACCACAGGAAGCCCAAGAGAACACTATAGCTAGCAGTCTGACAGCCAAACTGAACCCTGGCCTTTTGTATCCTGCCAGGTTTGAAAAGCTGGACATCACCCCTAAAAGTGCCCAGAAGATAAAGCCGGTGCTTGAGCGGTGGATGGCTGAGGCTGAGGCCCGCCATCGAGCAGGGATGCAGAACCTTACCGAGTTTATTGGGAGCGAACCATCCAAAAAGCGCAAGAGGCGTACCTCATTCACGCCACAAGCCCTTGAAATCTTGAATGCCCACTTTGAGAAGAACACGCATCCCTCTGGGCAAGAAATGACAGAGATTGCAGAGAAACTGAACTATGACCGGGAAGTAGTTAGAGTTTGGTTCTGCAATAAGAGGCAAGCACTGAAGAACACAATTAAACGTTTGAAACAACACGAGCCTGCAACAGCAGTTCCTATGGAGCCTTTAACAGACTCTCTGGAAGAAAACTCCTAAAAGCAAAACAAAAAAAAGCCAAATCACACAGAGAAAAAAAAAAAAAACAACTGAAATGTGTCCATTTGAACTCTGTGAAAATACCTATTCATCACCCTTGTAAGTAAAAGACTGAGAAAACTACAAGAAGGACAGGACAGTTTATAAATGTCCATGGGTTTTCCTATAAAAAAAAAAAAAACTAAACAAAAAAATACACAACACTTAGAGTGTGTGTGGTAGAATTAGTTCCCCAAAAAAAACCCGAAAAAGCCAGTTTTTTTTTTTTAATGGACTTAAAGTAAACCAAATAACTGCTTAATTTTTTTCTGTATATTATGAAAATACTAACACATTTTAAGGAAAAACAAAACAAACAGCAGCAAAAAAAAAAAAAGGAAAGAAAAAAAAGAAAAAAAACTTTTATCTGTTTAAAAGAGAATACAAGCCTGCCACCTGGAGGAGTGATTGTAACCTTTCAGGTATCAAGTGCTAATTCACTATGAAATCTATTAACCAAAGTCAGAAACATGGCATTGCAAACTAGATTGTTAGTCTACTCTTTTATGAGTGTAAAATTGTGTTACAAATTTTTACATTTGTATTTTGCAAAGAGGAATATAGGATTAATTTCTCTCATCCTAGTTTGTACCCCCTGCAGGTGTGTACAAAGCCATTCCATAGTAGTCACCTCACTTTCTTTTCTTTTAGTCAACAGTTTTGCAATCTCCTAATGTTTGGGTGCCAAAAATAAGTACTTTTTATTGTGATTTTGTGGGGTTTAGTGTTTGTCTTCTAAGGGTGTATGTCTTGGTTTACATTTCTTTTTCTGTTGGTTTTTTCCTGATTCTATTTGCTGCCTCCTTCTGTACCCCTTCCCCAAGCCCCCAAAATCCAGCACTGTTTGAGGAATTTTAAAAAGAAAAGTGAAATCTGAACACTTTTATATGCTGGAATGCAATGAGGACGAAGAAGGATTAGGATTATATCTGACGGACTCTCAAACTCACACTGAACATTGTGCTTTTTGTTGAATGTGTAGCTTGAGATTTCTCTGTCCTTTGGCCATGAACCTGGAGAGGTTACCAAAACTCATTTTTTAGTATAAATATAAATTGCACACTTGGTACAGTACTGCAGCTACATTATGGTTCCATTTGAAGCAATTTCTCTCCAAAGCCTGCTAGCCAAAGAAATTTCTTGATGTTCTGATGAAAACAAGTGGACAGGCTGAGAAGAGATGAGGCTATTTTGATCATTACATCACTATGGACAATTTTGATGGTAGTGTTTTGTTCCTGCTGGCTTTTTTTAATGTCATATTGATGGCAAGCCCTGTTGGCTTCTTTAGCAGGAGGATGTGCTTCTGCAGGTGTTTGCCGTGGCCACTGGCTAGACTAAGCAATTGGGACATAGGGAAAAACACTGAGTGTCTCTTGACAATATAAGGTAGGTCACCTGCAATATGATTCAGGGGAACTGGTTTTTCTTTACAGACAGTTTATCTCTGTGGCTTCCTTTGTGATTGGACAAGGATCTACTAAAATGCTGTGGTCATTAGATCATACAAGACTCAGAGGCAGAGAAAGGTGTTTCAGGTTCTTGATAGGGTGTGGTCTGACCTGTGAAGGTCATCTGCAATCTTCATCTTCTGCTCACTTATGCTCAAGCCTTTGGGATTCAGTCCACCATTAGGGTAGAAGCTGCATCTTGATCAGGTCATCCCAAAAGATAACATCAGATAATTGGTTCAGAGATGGTAAAATAGAGATGGTAAAATTCTGCTGGTATAACTCCTGATTGCATTCCTTGACTTCAGAATGGTTGTGCTGGATTTTTGGTGGTCTACTTAGGATGTGGAAGGAAGTGCCTGAAGTGCTGGAGTCTTCAAATAACACCACTCTTACTAAAGAGTTTTCAAAAATTCCAGGCTATATCCAAAATTAAGTGAAAGAAATAGACTTTCATTGATTTCACTTTGCTTTGAATCTGGCCCTCAGTATTTTATTAATGGGATTTGCCTTGTAAAGTGGGGTATTTACTGCATGGTTGGTGGAGCTTTAAGATTTCGGAGACCGTCAGCTGGGCCAGAAGCTGCTTCTAAATGTGAGCACTCTCAAAGGTCAGTGCTGGAGCACACTAAGGATCGAATACTCCAGGATGAGCTCATGTCCAGCAAATGCATTTTAGACTTCATGCTTCAGCAGGATATGTTTAGGATATTTTCAGTCTTCCTTTTATGAGGAGGAGAGTGACAATTGTTACTGACTCTTTTTCAACTGTTGATATATAAATAACTGCTGAGGTAAAAAACACCTCCGTAACCACTGGCAAATAGTGAGGGACAAAGTAGATGCTTTATCCAAGCAGGCCATGTAAATTAGAGTCTCACAGCAACATCTGTCCCTCTGGGGTTTCTTTATACCCTCTCTCTCCATAGATACCTATATCCTCAGAAATATCTATGTAGTCTATACCAAACAGGTCTAAAGCTGTCACCACTGTTCAATCTATGTAACGATCAGACCGCCATCCAGTACCTAATAGGAAAGCAAGGATGAATAAATCATATTTGGAAGCAGTTACTCCTGAAATCCTACCCATGTCTCCAGAACACTCCTAATTGCCCAGTCATTAATGCCACATACACAATTACATGTTCAGTCATCCTTAAGGCCGTACCCTCCCCCACTCCATCCCCACCACCAACAGCCTGGGAACAAAACCATCAACCATTCATTGCCTGAAAACTAAATTTCCAATTCTCCCAGGGACTGCTCTAAATTCTGTGAAGAAAAATCCCCCAAGAAAAAAAATGTTAACCAAACATTGTATGAAAGATACTAAATGTTTAAAAATATGCTGGCAGCAGTTATATAAGCTCTTTTATGTTCCAAAGTACATATCGGAAGGATATAACTAGGACAGTGAAAATGTAAAATAAATATAAATTGCCAGCATGGAAGAAAAAATAATGTTCATCCCACAGTCTTAAAATCATTCATGTGCAGTGATTTTTTTTTACAGTTTTCTGATTTTGTATTATGTTTTGTAAATTATTTATAAAGTGTTGTAATGCTTCTCATGTTAATTTTTTAATACACAAATTTTTGCTATGAGGCATAAATGGTGCCTGAATAGATTCTTAGGAAGATAAATTGTATCTGAGTCATACATCTTTGGGAGGGCCATAAATATTTTGTTTTGTTATGTTACTGACAACATTTCTGGTTCCCATTTGTAAACAATTTTCATGTATTGATAAAAATTGAATAAGTTTTAATTTTGCATGTGACTAAAAGATAGGTTGCTACCAGCAAATGAAACAAAAGTCTCTTCGGTCATATGTGAAGGTTTAATGGTTTTCCACTTTGTTGATAATTGATTTTTTTAATATATATATATAAATATATATAAAATATTATTTGAATAATGAACCAAGGGTTCACTTACTCTTCTAATTTTGTCTTTTTATGTTTTTCACTAAAAAGCTATTTTGGACAGTTGAAGAAATCAAATGCATTCAAATGGTTCCAATTTCTTTACATTATTACTGAAAAAAAATTTTTAAAAAGCCAAAAAAGGAAAAAAAAAAAAAAAAGAGAAAAAAAAAGGAAAAAGAGAGAGAACAAGGAAGCAAAAGGAGCTAGGAAGGAACAAGTAGAGGCGTATCAAAGAACTCAAGCTATAACCAAAAAGAAATATGTAAAATGCCTTTGCTCGTCTTCTCAATGCTGGACCAAAGCTCAATGTATGTAGGTATATGCACATTGTATAGATATGGCTAAATGTTGCTGACAATCTCGCAATACTAAACTGTTACTATTTTAAAAAAATACAAAAATAAAACTGTTCATCAGTGTTTTACCTCAGCACTCTACTTGTACCAGTTATTGACCAACATTCAAGTAAGAAGATAAAAGAGGAAATTGATTTCCATGTCAATGTTTGACTGTAAAATCTGTTTGGAAAACATTTTGTAATGAGCTTTTTGTCATGTGGTTTGCTTGTTTCCAACTTGAGACTATGTGGGGCACATTCGTTTATTTATTGTTAAAAAGTGATATTATTACTATTATTATTATTATTAATTATTATTATTACTATTATTATTTTTTTTGTCCTATGTGCTATAATCTACAGAATGGTCACCAGGGTCACTTACGAAGCACTGCAAAGAGATCTGTTTTTCCGTGCATGGAGCATGCAAGGGGAAAGATGGCAGTACAAAACGGACTGTATTGTGTTGTTAAAAAATATGAATAAAAAAAAAAAGGAGTGGATATGGTGGACTTGTGACCAAGAATACAAACTGGATATTTAAAAGCTCCTTATTACTCTGACTTTGAAACCAAAGCTGATTTATCTGCACAGGTTGCTTAACATGAAAAAAATAAAAAATAAAAAAACTGACAAAAACTGTACTTAATCTAGAGCAATATCTGTATGGTCAGTAAAGCTGCACTTTGTGTATTTCTTAACAGCTTCAGATCTGTCACTTTTAATTTGTACCATAAAAAATAAAGAATTGTTTGACATGAAAAATAAGCTCCTTTCATGTGTTTGTCTTAAATCTCATGCATTATTCACATTATCCAAGCTCATGTAATTTCACATCAGTTCAATACAAAAATAGTTAAATGCTTGAAAAATAGAAGAGAGAAAATCCATTTGCACTGCGGAGCATAACTTTATCTGCAAAACTAAACACTGTTTCTGTACCCAGAGTGGGTGCACGCATTGGCGATGTCTTATTTTCTCTACAGGTATTGCAGAGCAGAGGATCTCCCTCAGGAGTGCTCTGGAACCCCCCAGGTGAGTGTGTGTTGTCTCCCAGGCCAAATGGAGCAAAGTACAGATGGACATGAAGGTCAGTGTACCCTCCATGCTTCCATCCACACTCCCATAACAAAGCCCTGGTAAGTGATAGGAGTGTGTTAGAGAGGCTGTTAATTCAAATGGTCAGCTGTTTTAATTATTTCTCTTGCATTTTTGCCAGAGCTCATAGGGTTCATTATTCAATTCTTTCTGTAATTATGATATTAGGTCACAGAAATGCCTGGTTTTCAAGCCACTTCTCTTGAGTCATATTGAGTTCTGTCAAAATACAGGATTCTCAAATATCAGCATATTTGAAAAATTAATTTGTTGTATTATAATTTTTTTTAAACAGCCTTGAAATAGAAACTGACAACCTTAGAATATTATGTTTGAGTCTTGGGAATAAAATTTTTACAAAGACTATTTTCTTTGATTTTGTTTAATATTGTTTTGCTTTTCCAATATCATGTGTTAAATAATCAAAACTAAAAGAAAGTATTTATTTACATTGAGAAAGAGAGAGCATTTGGAATATTTATTTATTGTGATATTTTTCTATAACAGAATCTCCCTTTTACATGCAATTTTTCTCTATTTTATGAGGTACATAATAAAGTGAACAAAAAAGGTGGCTTTCTTGTAGACATAATGATAGAAGCTTCATAAACAAGGCAGAGATTGCATCAGGTCCTCTAGGCATCATGTCTCCACACTCTGGTCTAACAGCCACTTCAATCACATGTCATTCATCTACTTATACAATACAAGAGTGTGGAGAGCAACCCTTTGTGCTTTCATACCAACTACTAAAAGTTGAACGTGTGTTTTTTCATTCTATTGTGGTAAAGCAGCAAGCAAACATTGATTGGAGTCTTTTTCCACCAAGTCTATTTAAAAATGCAAAACTTCTTTTCATCATACTATAAGTATTTTAGCTGCCTCATATACACATGATCCTACCTAGCCATTACAGTCCAAATAATCTGGGTCTATTAAGTTGCAAGAAACGGTAACTGCAAATTTAATCAATTAAGTTCCTATTGATCACTGAAATCTCAAAATAGATCCGACCTTAAAGCTACTGAATACTGACTATAAGACTTCACAGTCCTTACAGACTGCTTAAAAATCAAATTTCTAGAAATTGACTATGACAGGACTTCAGAGCTCCTTAAGTGCATCATAAAGGACGAGGAGTTTTGGAAGAACATTGCTTTCCATGCCTGTCTTTTGTACTTCCAGAAAAAAAAAAAAAAAAAAAAAAGAAAAGAAAAGAAAAGAAAAGAAAAGAAATAAACTAACAAAATCCCTAAAACACAAAAATCCCAACATATTTGCAATCCTTTTGATAAACTAGGAACTATGTCTGTGTCCTGTCTTTCCTTAAGATAGGTGTGATGGGAGGAAAGAAGGCAGTAAGGTCAGAGAACTACACAGAAGCTGTAAAACATATGTTTTGATACAGTCTCTTCCCCTATGTAGCTGCTTTAGTATTGATCACAGCCTAAATCTATACCTGTTAAAAACTCTTTTAGTACTAGCAGGGCTTCAATAAGCAAAGATTCTCTTCTACTGGCTTAAATTTCAATCAAACAAGCAGTCAGGAAGTAAAACAGGGAAGGTTCCAGGAGAGTTTGTTTTTTAATCTGAGAATCCAGAATAATGTTAATCAGTCCCATACAAGATTGTGAAATTCTTGAAAATATTTGAGAACTAAAGACTTGAAAGATTTTTTTTTCCCCTTCTCTCTCCATCTGCTCTACAGACCTGAATTTTTGGTTTTTTCTATCATTCACAGTCCTTTACTATTGCATTTTGCCACACTATGGACAGACAACAGTGGTCAGGACTGAGAAAAGTCACCAGGTAGCCCACCAGCCTGTGGTTTCTAATCCAGATCCCAATAGCCCTGGTTTGTCTAAAACATTGGCAACAGCCGTGTATAATCCACCAGCTGCAGGGAGGGCATGTAGCAGCTCAAGTAGTAACAAGTCTTTCATTTTATTGGACACTGAACTTCTTGTATAATCAGTGGCCTCATGTCAAAACATTTCTCAGACCAAGAGCTGTGTGTGTGTGTCTTGGTTTGACAAGACTCAGTGATGATAGCAATCTCTGGCTCCCCTGTGGGTTGTGAGGTTCCTCCATTCCTGCCCAACCTCCAACAGATGGCAAATAGAATACAAACTTATCTTACAACCCGGGACATTATGATCACAGGTATACTCAGTGTGAGGCCAGAGACTCATACACAAATCAAGGGTCAGCAAAAAATGGCTTTGATGGTAATAAAACTGTGGTAGGGACTACATGAGTGGACCAGTCCTAAAAGACCTCAAGATTCTGGTTTTGGTGTGGCTTAAAATCCAGCCTCTACCATCACAGCATTAATCAGCTTGTCAGGGATGGATTCACTCCCTTTTTTCAGACATCACATAATGTTGGTGTTCAGCTAATGAGATCCTGGCATCCAAATTATCCATCAATACCACCAACAGGAAGATAATTTTGTATGTTCTCTGTCATTGATGGCCCCAGAAAAGTTCCTCAAATGGTCCCAGAATACTGAAGGTCTTAGAAGACAATAAGTTGTGACACTGCAAAAATCTGAATTGTGTGACAATCTGCAATTGATCCTGGCACGGCCAGAATTGACCCAGAAGCATGGATTTCCTGGAGGCAGCATGTAACCTCTGCCTCACTTGTTTTTAAAATTCATTGAAGAACTTGTGCTTACATTCAGTCATTTTGGTTAGGTTTTAGTCAAAGAATCATAGAATGGTTTTAGTTGGAAGAGACGTTAAAGTTCATCTAGTTCCAAATTCTTGCCATGGGTAGGACAGCTTTTGCTACACCAGATTGCTCAGAGCCTCATCCAATCTGGATCTCATACACTTCCAGGGATGTGGCATCCACAGCTTCTCTGGGCTCTTTGTTCCAGTACCTTACTACCCTCACAGGGAAGAGTTTCTTTCTAATATCTAATTTAACCCTATTCTCTTTCAATTAAAATCCATTCTCCTTTGCCCTGTCACCACATGGTCTTGTAAAAGGTACTTCTCAATCTCTTTTAGGTTTCCTTCAAGTACTGGAAGGGAGCAATTAAGTCATCCCAAAGCCTTCTCTTCTCCAGGCTGAACAACCCCAGTCCTCTCAGCCTTTCCTCATAGGAGAGGTGTTCCATCCCTCTGATCAGCTTGGCCTATTGGCCTCCTCTGGACTTACTCCAAAAGGTTGATGTCCTTTCAGTGCTAGGGACCCCAGAGCTGAATGCAGCACTCCAAGTGGGGTCTCACCAGAGCAGAGCAGAGCAGAGGGGCAGAAGCACCTGCCTTGACCTCCTGGCCACACTGCTTTTTATGGTTGGCTCTCTGGGCTGTGAGTGCACATGGCTGGGTCACGTCCAGCCTCTCATCCAGCAGCACCCCCAGGTCCTTTTCAGCAGGGCTGCTCCCCATCTGTTCATCTCCCAGCCTGTGCTGATACCAGGGGTTGCCCTGACCCAGATGCAGCACTTTGTGCTTGGTCTTGAAACCTCATGAGATTTCCATGGGTCCACTTGAGCTTGTCCAGGTCCCTCTGGATGGCATCCCATCCTTCAAGTATGACAGCTGCACCACTCAGCTTGGTGTAATCTGCAAATTTGTTGAGGGTGCTCTTGATCCCTTTGTCCATGTCATTATTGAAGATATCAGTTAACACAAGTCCCAATACCTGCTGAAAGACACCACTTATCACTGATGTCCATTGCGATCTGAGCCACTGACCACTACCCTCTGGATGTGACCATCCAAACAATTTCTTATCCATATAATGGTCCACTCACCAAATCCATCTCTCTCCAATTTAGGGTGAAGGATGTTGAAACAGTGTCAAAGACTTTATAGCAGTCCAAATAGATGACATCTGTAACACTTCCCTTGTTTACTGATCAATTAGTCACTCCATTGGAGAAGGCCACTAGGTTGGTCAGGCAGGACTCACCCTTGGTGAAGCCATGCTGGCTGTCCTGAATCACCTCCCTGTCCTCCATTTGCCTTAACACACCTTCCCAGGCACAGAGGTGAGGCTGACAGGCTGGTAATTCCCAGGGTCGTACTTTCTACCCTTTTCAAACATGGGTAAAATATTTCCCCTTTTCCAGTCACCTGGGATTTACCTGATTGCTATTACTTTTCAAATATCATGGAGAATGGCTTGGGAACTACATCAGACAATTCCAAGTAATACTATTAATTTTAAACACCTCATGTCCTTGTAAACTCTTGCTACCTTTCTCTAAAATATATTAATTTGTCTTTTAACTATTAACTGAAAGAAAAGAATGCAAAATTCTGAAGATCCTTTGATTTCTTTTTGCAAGGAAGGCACTATGGTGTTTTATGCCATTTTGCCTCTGTCCTTTTTAAATTTCAGCCCAATTATATGTTCTTAAACAGAGGAGCATGAAACTTTCTCCAAAATTACACTTCATTCAGGTTAAAAGCAGCTGAAGAGAAGTGGCTATCTCTTGAAAAGCAGCAGCTATTTTCATTTACTAGTTGTGCAATCTAAAGAGACTGATCTTGTAAGTTCATAATGTGCATAACTTTATTTACCCAGCTAATGTTAGTGATGCATTGATACTACCTTCCTAGATAAATTTAGTGACATGTGTAAGCCTTCACAGGATTGGACCTACCCTCAGCATATGTGAATCAATACTTTTATTTATCACTTTTTCTCACTCATTAATCAGTAAATCTCGATGCCCTTTATTATTTTTGAAAAACAAACAACTCAGAAGGGACTGTATATCAACAGGAAAGGTATGAGCATGTCTCTTCTAAAATTAATACTGCGCTTTCTAGCTCAGCAGTTGACTGCCAAAAACAGTGCTGCAGCTAATCTGGAGGGTAACATGAGGGAAATAGTGAGGGGAACATTGAGAGGAATAAATGCAAGAACATGAGCCATTACTTATTTTTTAAATACTCTCTATTGTTTCACTTCATTTAAGAGACTTCCTTCTGAAGGTACCCTAACAAATTTCCATACTGACCAATAATAGAACTTACAGCAGCACTATTTTGGATCTGTGGTATAACTAATCCCAAGCATGTGCACCAGAGTTATCAGCTCATCTGGGGATCAAAACTTGCCAGGTGGTCTGTATATCCAGAGTGAGGAACACAAAGTGCAGGGATCCAAAATCCACATTGGCATAAGCACTTTACAGGTCATGATAGATTCATAGAAATTATTCAATAGGCAATATGTAATAAACACCACAACTGAAAAGGAAAGAAACCAAATTAATTTGGTAAAAAAAAAAAAAAAAAAAAAAAAAAAAAAAAAAAAAAAGAAAGAAAAGGCAGAACTGACAGACCATGTCTCTTCCTAAAATGTGTTGGAACAGCCATACACTGCAGTTAAAGCCTGTTAATCTCTTGGTATCAGCTGAGCATACACTCACTGTACATCAAGGTTCTGAGAAATCTGTATTATTTACAACACGCTTTCCTCTGCTGTGGCTAAAGGTGCAATATCAAAAACAGTCATGTGATCCCATGTATCAACAGAGGATGAGAATTTGACATATTACTACTGTGTCTGGAAATGGGTTGAATTTCACATTAAAATTGAAACCTGACTGTCCTGAACAAGTTAATTTTTTTAAATATAAATATTGAGCCCAACATTATTTTACTGGAGTAATAGGGCTAGGAGAATAAGGCTAATTTTGAATATTCTTTAATATGCAATCATTCCTGGTTTTTAGAGCATGGGAAGGTAATGTCGATTTTCAAAGAACCATGTAGTATAGTTATTTATCATTTATGTGCAGATTTGGTTTTTCCTGTTTTAATTATATTAATTAATTAATTTAATACTTAATTATTTAATATGTAAAAATGAATGTGCTTATATGCAAAGCCAGCATCTCTTGTTTAATTCAATCATGTATCAGCAAGCTGGATGTATGTAAATGTTTACACAGCCATGTTAGCTTGGTATCATAAAGAAACAACTCATTGCATGCTTCTTTCTTTATCTGCTTAGATTTCATACAGCTTTAACCTCAATTATTTAAAAGATTGTCCAGTTTAAAACAAATCTGACATAAAGGAGATAGATAACTACAGGTTTAATGAAAATAGCCTAGAGAAAAAAGAGGTAGATTGGACTCCCAGGTGAGAAAAAGGCTGCAGTAAGTACTTGTAAGTAAGCTCCCCTCCAGATTATCTTCAGCAGTGTTTTTGGCAGTCAACTGGCAAGCCAGAAATAGATATATTAATTTTAGAAGAAACAGCACATACCTTTCCTGTTGAGATACAGTCCCTTCTGAGTCAAAAATAATAAAGGGCATCAAGATTTACTGATGAATGAGTGAGAAAAGGTGATAAATAAGAGTATTGCTTCACAAATGCTGAGGGTATGTCCAAACCTGTGAAGACTTACACATGTCACTAAATGTATCCATGGAGATAGCATCAAGGCACCACTAACATTAGCTGGGCAAATAAAGTTAAGCGCATTATTAGCTCGAGTAAGTAAACTTTACTGAACACCCAAGAGAATCAACTAGGACAAGTCTAAAAATAGTCTTTCTAAAAACCCCAGCTTAGAAAGAAATATCACTGAGCTCACAAGCCACCAGGAGATGCATATCCTGGGAAATCAGATTTCATTTTTCTTGGTGCTTGAAGTTCTTAATAATTTTCATGTGATTTAGAAGACCAGCCACTGATGTCTTGGAAAAGCATACGAGAAAGGACCAGTGTTGGTCTCACATCCTTCCTTTCACAAAGTTGTCTCCTAAATTTTTCAAAGAAGTTTACTTTTCAGGAGTGCATCGAAATAATAATAAATGGGTACAAAGCTTTTCCCAGCACAACATATATATAGGCCTTTACTTCCTGTAAAACTGTTCCTTACTGTGGAGAGGTACTGCGTTTCAAAGAAAGCAGTTTGTCCCTTCAATTTCCAATAGAGCAGGTATATTTTTATAATTTAGGATGAAGAAAATCTCTAGCCAAAAAAAAGCACTCCATTCCTCTTGCACTGGGAAGGTGATTAAAAGGAAGGGGGAGAGGAAAATAGCATCTCTGTAGATACTGGTTATGAAGTATTGTATTAGAAATTCTATTCTTGTTTGTATTAACAAAATCTCTAGCAGGTTTAAGGCTATTTGTGTTTGCTATTATCATCAAGCGTTATTTAAAGTGGGGGGAGATATGCAAATGTACAAGAATATAGGTTTATCTTAAGTAGCTTTGTTGCTTACCTGATGGAATGTTGATTCGAGAAGTGTAAAGGATTTGGACTTTTTTTTCTAAAACTTTCCTCTTTTTTCAAATGCTCATCTGCTTTCAAAGAAGCTCTGAGGCTCACTACAGCAGCACCTATTCCATAAAATAGCTTAGAGGACTCCAGAAAATTCTATACCCAGTTCAATTTGTTGGAATGAATGTTGCTCATGTTTGGCAATGAGGCTTATTTCTCTAAGAAAACAGCCCTCCAAGGAGAAGAAGACATGCTCTGCTACAAAGCACTGTGCAAGCCAGACATTCTGCAAGGCTAAACCACATCAAGCTTAGAGCCATCTCTCTTCTCTGGGTTGCATCTTCAGGGGCTGTCTGGTGATAAATCCTGTGGCTGCGTAATGCAATAGACCCTGCAATGCACACGCCTAAAGCATGGGGTTCCTGGCTCCTGAGGCCTAAGGACCCTCCATGACTGCCCTTATCCTCCAGGACCCTTCAGTATGCCACCATGGGACATATGAAAAAGGAAGCAAAATCATTGCTCAGCCACAGAGACTGAGGAGCTGGAAAGTGCAGCATAGGTGACTGACCAGTCTTCAAAATGGAAAAACTGATGAAATAGAGAGTTTAGCAAGTAATACACTAACTGGGCAAAAAATGTAATCCTGAAGACCTTTTCTTACGTACAGCAATTTTTAAGTATAGTCCAGATAATCTGCATGTATTTATTTCCCCATTTCTTTGGTCAGTCCTAGTAACTTTCCTTGAGGCTTTCCAGTGTTTCAACCATTGCTTTTCTTTGCCTTTGATGTTTAAAACACAATAAGAACAGGGTTAAAGACTATAAATATAGCTGTCAGATGCAATTTACAGTCTTTCCCAAAATCCTCATATCCAGATCCACTAGGCAGCAAATTTCAGAAGATGATCATCCATCATTTTTTCTTGGCATAGGCAAATGGGCTCTGCAAAGAGCAGGATTGTCTGCTATGCCCCTTTCTCATCCCTACCCCCAAGAGTTGAAAAATATCTCTTCATATCTTCCAGCAGATAATCTCTTCTTATAATTCATTATCTCATTTTAGTTAGGACAACCTCAAGAAACACATAGTTTTCAAACTTTTTAAGCCAACTCACTTCTCTATGACCACAACTGGTTGAAAGGCAAGCACACAAGCTGCTTCAATAGCAAAGGTGCAAGAAGAACAGAACACAGAAAAGGCTGAGCACATAAATATAATGTATGAACACAGGTGTATCCAAATCCCTACCCCATCCACCTCCACAAAAAAGCAGATAACTTTTCACTGCCTCAGAGTTTCATTAGGTTCTTTAGAGAGGGACCTTATGATTGTGCTTTGAATTTTCTGCTTGCCCACATTATCTCAGTAATATTTTTTTTCCTCCTAGAGCAACATGAAGAACATACCATATCTGTTCAGAAGGAAAACTATTCTTTTTGTGGACTGACTTGCTGGCAAGATCTGTATTTTTGTTAATGAATCTCAGAGAATTTTCCTTAGATAAGGAATTTTATGAGGAAAAAATGAACTGAAATGTGCTCTTTATATATATATATATAAGTATTGAAGCAGTTTAGGCTTTTATTATTTTTTTAATATGATCAAATCCCTTCTTTGTCTCTCAGTTGTTTAAATTCCAATTTAAGCTGCCATTGTGATGAAGAAGTGTCACCCTGATTCTTAAGATTTTCTAAAGCCTTCTGAGTTTACATTCTGTTGGAGAACTTTCCCACACAATTTCTGTAAACAACATATTGTTTACATACTTTTATGGGGGTGGAGAAACTTGATGCACTGGTAGTTTGTCCAATCTTTTTGGAGAGGTGGCCCATTCACTCTCCAATCCAATGTCATCTTTGGGAAAGTATAAAGGTCGGAGTCAGAGAATAAACTTTCTTCTTTACCTTGCAAGTAGCAGGTGGCTCGCCTCGTGCTTTCATGTGTCCTACAGCGACAAAGAAGAAAAATTAAAATTAATAATTCTTAGTTCATATAGTAAGGTGGTCCTCTATAAGCATGCCTGAGTAAAGAGCCAACTGCTGACCACCTAGTACACTCCCTGCACCCATACTGGGAAGAAGTTTATTGCATGTGAGAAGTATCAGACTGGTGGAAAAATCTAGACCCATCTTTCTCACTGATGCAGTATAGCACATACAACAAGAGAGGAAAAAAAATAATCAAGCTCTATACCCCTACCTAGACCTTGTCCTTCCTCTTGAGACTCCTGACAGAGTCAGGACACAGTGCAGGCTAGTACTGATATAACAACAATTTTCCTGTGACAGATACCACTCTGCTTTGAGCCTGATTCATCATCAACAATTCACCTCACACAGGACACCAAATGGCATCCCCTCATGTGAAAACAGCTTGTTAACTAATAACAAGAGGAAGAGATATTTAATAATTGATAATGAAACGGAGTAAAATCAGTGACCTTGACAGGAAATATTCTATGTCTTATTAGCAACTGCCAGAAACAGTCATCCATCCCTCTTAAATCTATTTCCTGAATGTATTGCATCTCTTGAATTTCTACTTCTCTGGTATGAGACCATGAACATCACATTTCTGCAGTTCATTCTCTTGCTGTCTAAATCCAGCAGATTTTGCTCCTCCTACCAACAATAGCCTCTTTTTTTTCCTACATATAGATATATATGCTTCTCTAACTTTTCACAGAACTATAGCTGTAGAAATATTTGTGGGTCGAATGATTTTATTGATCTTGGTAGCCTCAGATTGCACAGTGCCTTAGTACAACTGGAGTTTATGGGCTACTGGCATGAGGTATATATTTTAGAGTTCTCCTTAGAAGCTAGAGGAAAAATGAGAGCCATATTATTCCTTCTACAGGTTTTATGGTAGAAAAAAGTGCATTGTAGACAATGATTACACAGTACGTTCTGCAAAAATCATTGCCAGGCACCAAAAAATCACCTCCTATACAGTGTTGCTGCCAGCACAACAAACAGTCTACACCAGGCTTTTTATAAGCAATATTAATCTTTCGTGCCGGAGTTACCCACTGTTAATGCTCTCCCATAATAAGGTTGTATGTTTCAGTCATTCAGGAGTCCTCACATTTTTAATAAACTATTTTTCAAGTATATTCTGACAAAACTAAATGTAAGTACATTTCCTTTCTGCGTCTCCCAGAGCCTTTTGGAAGAGATGCAAGATTAACCACATTTACCATGTATGTTCATGTGGATACATAGTCACACAAATCCTGATGTTTATGTGAATACATGTATTTCTGTATTTATATATGCACACACAAACATGCCATAGACATGGAGACGGATGCATAAAACTTTTCATTTGTAGCTATTGTAGACACATTTCAAACCATTGTGAATGAGTGCTTGACCCATTTAATCTTTGTCTAAAGAAATGCCTTGCTATGCTGTTTCTGGTCTCAGATGCATTTTAAAGCACTCACTCCAAAATTAGAACTGGGGAGGTTTCAGGCTTCATAAAAAGGCTAGCATTTACTTTTCTCCAGAACAAGAGCAGCCTGTATCCCAAAATAAACCTTCCTAACTATTTTTCTTAATGCGCCTGGGTATTTTAAGGGCTCAGCAGCAACAGTAGCAGCAGCAGCAGCAGCAGGAGAAAAAGTCAAGTATTTTTGATTATTCCATTCCTTATACCACACAGCTAATTATTTTGGAAGAGGTTTTTTCCCTTTTCATCTTTTCATTCCATGCAAATATGGATTGATTTTTTTTTTCTGCCATTGCCTGAAGCAAAGTGAAAGCACATATAAAATAACCATAAAAAAAGTGCCTAACAACTTTTTTCGAAGTCTTTTCTTACACATCCTCCTGGAAGAAAAATCACAGAGATTTGTCGTCAGGGGTGTGTGGAACGTTGAAAGAGGAGAGGGGATAGTATATTTGTACAGCTGCCTAGATTCAGAAGAGTTTTAAATTAATAAAATTTCTCATGTTTTCTGAAAAAAGACTATGAGTAATGTCAATGTTAGGAAACAATTAATGGGACTTGAATGAATACTAGGAAAAAATACTTGTGTGCATATGTGTTGGAACTGATTAGTGAATTTTGTTTAGTGACCTTTCTGTGTTTGCTTTCTAAAGACATTTGGGGATTTTTGCTGCTGTGCCATCTTTATTGTCCAAGCCAAAAATTCAACCACTTACCCTAAGTCTTCAGTTGCAGATGCACTATCTTCACTATCTACTTTGAGAGATTTTACATAAAGCACAAATAAGATAATTAGTGGAAGCATCTTTCTGGAATGTAAAAGAATCCAGATGCATATTCAGACTTTGAATTCAGGAGGGGTCTGGATTCCTTTCAGATATAGTGGAAGAGTCCAGTTCAGTAGTGAACTGCAAGTTATGATATGAAATGTATAAAATTCACACATAAATTATCCTGTCAAGACAGTCTGTAACTACTGGAAATTACTCAAAGAAATCTGTACTGGTTCTGAATGATACAGACTGATGACTATTCCCCACTACCCAGTACAATCTAAAACAATAAAGATATTTACATAAAAGTACGTAAACTACTTAGCTCTAGGAACATCGACATTTTTCATCCAAACAACCACTAGGAAGGTTGTACAGAAGCATTAGAACTCTTTTTGTTTGCATTTTGGCAGGGCAGTCCTGAAAAAAAAGCCCATGTACATGCTCTGCCTTTGCTTCCCAGAAGGGCAGATTGCCCTGTTATCTTTCCCCAAAAACTTTTACAACAGCTCCCTTGCCACCTGAACAGGCCAGTCCCGGGCACCCCCCTGCAGTGCTCACACACCAGTCTCCACCCAGAGCACCAGTGATGCAGCCCCCGCAGAACATCTTGAGCCATTTACAGTTTCCCCCCTCTCTTCCCAAGGGCAGAAGTGTCCTGGGGGATCTTTATGGTGCTTGTATCCCCATTCATCTGTTTAGCCCTGAAATAAGTTTTGCACCTTTAAGACTGGTTCTGAGAGTGAAGGGCGAGAGAAGGAGCGCGGAGTTTTCAGTGTTCTCAGACACTGCACTCGCTCCTCCACATTCCTGCTCCTGGACTGTGCTGTCTGCAGATGGACACACAGCAGGACTGAGCTTGCCTTTGCTTCTAGTTAGTTTTTAGCTAGCTGAGGCAGAGAAGTTCCCTGGACTCCCTGGACTGTGGTTTTTCTTTTTTTTGGACCTGCTCAAACCTGCTCTGGACTGAACACCCAGAGGAGCCCCAGCAGCTCACACCTGTGGCCCACTGGGTCAGGCCTGGACCGCGGCATTTCCAGTGCCGGAGGGACCGATAAGAGATTGAATAAGCTGAGCTACAGCCCACAAAGAGGATTTTTCTGAGTTTGTCATCTCCTTTGGAGTGGCAAGAGGTTTTATTGTTTAATATTGTTCATTTTTGTGCTGGTGAATGTTTTGCCTGGCAAAGAAACAGGTTTTTTCCCACTTTTCTCCAAGGAAATATTTTCCCAAACCGGTCTGGGGAGGGGCCACTTTGGAGATTTTCTCCCAAATTTGTCCTAAACCAGTACAAGAAGTCACTATAATCTTGGGCTGGACAGCTCCTCTTGGCACCATGAATAACATTCAGATGAACACAAAGTGAGCTGAAACAGGTCTTCAGGGGCTGAACATCTGACAAACCAAAGCATGCATCTACTAATTGTCTTTGTCAGCTCTCAGTAGACAATGTTTTAACATTTACAGGTAACTGAGCGCTGCCATTTCCAATACATTTACAGTAAGAATCACTCTCATCATTAATTCTACAGACTTCTATAGATGTTAAAATGGTGCTGACATTTAAAGCATGACAACTCTAATACAGGCAACCAACATAGATGTCTACATAGTAGAAAATTAGGTTCCACACTGCTGACAATTGTTCTGATATCTTGCAATTAGCATTTGCCTTGGTAAGTAAAATGTATCTGTGCACACACAGAAAACTGAAGAACCAGTTTTAAAGTCACCTTGCTGCAATTTCTGAGCAACAAAGAGTTTTGAAAACTAGTAGCTGTCTCAGGAGGTACAGGTGGAGCAAGGATGAACCATCCTGGAGAAAACCTGCAAGGTTGGCACGATGGCAGAAGGGGTTCAGGCATCACTGGACTTTCTTCCTTCAAGGAGGAAAAATTCTGACAATATTTTCAGAGTTTATCAGTTTGATTTGGGGGTTATTTTCTCATGGATGTGGACTTGTGCAAAGACCAGTATAGTTAATGTCCCAACAGCACCAACAGACCCTAGTGTCCCTGTCCCTGCCTACAAGCCCATTTCAGCCCAGCCGGGACTGTCAGTCCCTGTCTCAGGAGTGCTGACATCCAGCTCCCCACAGTCCTGCCCTGGCACTGAGCTGGCCAATGGCCTGGCATAGCCTCATATCTCTTATCATGAACCTGCCAGACATTCTGGTATGACCCCAGCCTCCCTAAGCCTGCCCTGCTCACACCTCCCAGGGATGATGGCACCAGCTCCTGGCCAGCAGATTCACCTTCCAGTCTCCTTAAGAACCTGCTATGGCTGCCCCCTGACAGGTGCTATGCAATGTTAGCTTTGCTTTGGGAGCTTCGGTTTTTTTCTCTCCCTTGGAGGGAAGAAGTCTGCCAATGTTTCACCTGGATCTTGGAGACTGAAACCACCTGAATGCTCTGAGGTGCTCATTTTACAGTCAGAACTAGAAACCTTTGCTTTCACAGGCTTGTCATGGCTGTATACTCAAATATACCTGTATTGTTATACCCAGGATCAGGACTGAGCAAGAAGACCTTAATAACTCACCACATGCTGACATAAAGGTAACTTTGGAGTGCATATTCCCAGTCTACTGCAAACAGGAAATCAAGATCATTAGCACAGCCCTCTGTTATGGAGGTCATAGGCAAACCCTCAGAAGAAAGAATTGCAGCAGCTTAAGATCTTGGTTGCCCAAGAGCTGATTCACACCACCTTTTTGCTTGCTTTCTCTTGTGTTGCACCCACCACATCATCACCAAAGGAAAGAAGAGCATCTTTCAGCAGTCACATAGTCCATGATTCTGGGTTTAAGCAGATAGTAAAGCAATACAAGCTGAGCACCTCTGAGAGCTTACAGCTTTTAGAAAGGCTCACTTCTGCTCCCACCTATACTGCATCCAGCACCTTTCCCTGGCTGTTCAGTCCTTCACTTTGTTACCAGCTCTGATGCTCATCTAACTGTGCTCCAAACTCACCCAGCTCATTGATCCAGGAGAAAATACAATGGATGAAGGGTACTTCAGTCAGTTTTCCACTGAATTAGTAAACTGAATTTGGCTGTGTTACCAGAGAAGCATCACGGCCAAAACAAAGCACAGGGAAATGGGACTACTCTCTTTTTGTAGCTGCAAACTTCTGGATAAGCTGCTATTCATTGTCTAATTACACATTAAGGTGCCAGACCTACCACTGGTATGACTAAGGTGTAAGTTCATATTATATACTTGTAAGGACCTCCAACATAGGAGATGGAAAATAGGCAGCTTGGTGCAATTAGCTATTAAAAGATCCCAACTAACTTCATGGGATTTTAGTGTACTCTGACCTATCAGTCATGCTAGGATGAAGGTAATGTGTTTTATTCCACCTTTGCTACAAATTCAATGCCAGTTCCAAGTCAGCCGTGCTGATGACCTACAAGGATTTGTACCTGCACTCCTGAGCCTACAGCTGTGGCGTACTGAGTCATGAAAAATGACAGTTCTTACTCTGCAGAAAGGAGTTCTCAAGACAAGAGAATGACAATGAACTGGGTAAATAAAATAATGAAATGTGAGGTAGGAAGAGATTAGCAGAAGTTAAAAGGGAGAGTAAACATTTGGAGCTATTTGGCAGCATATTTTTAAAATTCTTTCTTTTACTTACACTTTGAGGACTTAAGCTACAGGTTAGTAATGTTAATTAGCAATCAGAGTTTCTAATAAGTTATCTTGAATTGCTAGAGTATGTATGAGTTAGGATAAATTGTATGGTAATTGTAGATTTATGCCACACCACACCTTTACTAAACTGCCATGACCACATCATCTTTCTACAATATTTTCTTTACATGTATCATGTCATTAATTATTCCACTGCAACTATTTCTTTCAGATATGATACCATGCCACAATTCTTCAGCAATAATTGAACACTGCAGTGCAATTCAGACTGCCTTGCAGCTGCAAGGTGACCTAAACTCACTAAATAGGTATAATTCAAAATAAATGACTCATTTTTAGTGTGACACAAAGCAAGAAAATAAAATTTAAAGGATGCACACAAAAAAGTGTACTCTATTTTTCTGATCTTTTCTTTTCCCTAACTGCTTACTGTATGGAATATGCCACATGGTATATGTAATGCTCTTTGTATCCTTATGTAGGAATGATTGATAATAAATTAATAATACAGTCTATCAAGAAGAGCACCTTAAATTAAGCTCTGAAGTCTAAATGCAGGTGTCTTATTGTGGCTTCTATGTGCAACTGGAAAACAGTTGGTCCTTCACTACTCATTGCAAAAGGGGTGGGGACTTAACCTGCTTTTAAATTTAAAAAAATTAAATGGGATTTAATTTTTTAGCAACACCTTGCTCCCCTTATCATAAAGATTGGTGCTAGCTGAACATTCTAGGTGCTGAGTGCAATACCCTGAATAAACACATGGCTGCTTGAAGTAAAGAATATTAGACTCCTGACTCTGAAGTGTCTGAATTTTTTCCATAGTGTCTGTACTCTGCACAGATACATTTCTATACTCAAATCTGAAAACAAGTAAGAACTCTTCACATAATACCTAATCATGCCCACACTTCAAAGTGAAGCAGCAGGAGGCTAAGAAATTTACGGAGATAATCATTCTGATGAACAAGAAATTAATTTTTCCTGTTAAGCTCTGTTAATTTTAAAGGGCTAGAGAAGATCTTGCCTTCTATTGATGGTGTAGAGGTCAAGGAATTCTTATCAGGAGTCATATTTTGAGAATTGGGAGACCTCAGTTTTGATACTATGTCTGCCTGTACCTGCAGCACCCCTTCTCTGTCAGAAACATAGACCCTCATACTGTTGCTTCCAAGTTTATGTGGAGACTTTGTCCACACGGAAGCATCCATACACATAGTATGGCCATAGTACAGGCCTACTGTGGAAATTACATCAGAGGCTCATGTATAACATGGTGTTCTGTGGATGCTTCAAGCACTATTGCTACCCTTGTCAATCAAAGTAAGACAATAACTAGAATATGCTTGTTCCACATGTCTAGAGTCCTGATTCTGGTCTCTAAGCAAATGATAATACAAATAAATAATAGTGGACAACAGGCTTCTGAAAAAGAAGACTCGCCCTTTAAGGGACAAAAAACCTGATGAAAACAGGAGGTCAAGTCCTGGACAGGTATTTAAAATTCTATTAGTATTTTTATAGTTGTGGATATGATTGATTTTTTATTTTATTTGTCCTCTTTCCATTGGCTTTTTATCAAAATGAAATCTAATCACAGCCAGTAACCAGAGCTCAGCTGACAGATGGTAACTTGTTAAGGCATGGTTATGTGATTGTGTTCATCATTTGCCCCAGTCTGTGCCAGAGCCAGTAGCCCTTATCTGGTCTCAAAAGCTTTATTAATGTAACTCAGTTTGTCTCAAATCACTCTGGGCACTTCTTTACCCCCATGGTGAGACATCATCCTCTTTCAGGTTAAGTTAATAACTGACCAACTAAATAGCACTTCTTAAGCAATTTAAGTTTTGTCTTGAAGGATGAAAGATAAATTAGTTTAGAAATAGTTTTGTTACACTGACACTAAGCAAATCACTACCCTTTTCTGGGTATATAAAGTTTAAGTACACTTGAAGAACTGTCAAGTTATAGTGGTTCAAAATAGTATTGTCCTTCAGTCAAGCCACAGCAACAGGCTGAGTGCATGCTTCTGTAAAGTAAAATACAACATCTTAAAACTCTCTTTGCTAATTAACCTACAGATTAAACTGTTTCATTAAAATGTAAACCGCTATGTGTTACCTTGAAGTCAGATTGACATAAGACTCTCTGTGGTCAGTTGGCACTTCTCAGCTGATAGGGATAATTGGTTAAACCCCACAGTTTAAAGTGGCTTCACATGCTAAGTGCATTAACCATTTCCATATTTTAACCACTTGAAGGTTGAAAGGCATTTCAATTTGAAAATTTCTCATGGTTCTAATTAGCTTGATTCTTTTTCAGTGTGTCTGAAAGCACTAGAATTCCCCCTTTGGAAGAGATGCACAAATGGATGTGTCTTTGATGTGTTTAGAGCTATGAAAGTTTGATATTTTCAATTAAAACAAGTGCTATTTGCTTCTATACTTATGGATAATAGAGCACGTTTGACTTTTACAAAGTGCCTGTTATTAAAGCACTTCACTAACGTACAAAGGCACTTTCATAAAACAAGGAAGAAAAGAAGCAGTCCTCTTTCAAAATGTCTCTGGAAAATGAGATGAAAGTACAAAAAAACTTGCAAGAAGAGTGTTCTTTAACAATAAGAGAGCTATCTTCAGCTGTTCCTGTGTATGATTTCAGTCATCATCTTTATGCCTAGAAGCACTTTTATAAACATTTGTAACAATTTAAACATATTCTATCACTCAAAACTTTTCACACAAGGGTTCTTCACCCTAACCTTTTTGATGAGGCCAGAAAACACTCATCTTGTGGTTTCCAAGGTATTCCTGAAATAGTACAATAGAGAAATAATATGCTATTGTTAGTGTTCAGGAACAACTATTACTAATTTATTACTTAATATCATTATTGAAATTTTATATGTACTTCTTATTTCTATGTAACTTAGTTTATTTATTTTCCACAAACATTTCCTGTATTATCCTCTGGAATTGCAGTTTTCAATAAACATATTTTCATTGTCTACACTTTTTGTTCTAAACATATTTCTAAACATATTTTCTAAACATATTTTCATCTTCTACACTTTTTGTTCTCTTCTGAATTTAGAACTGACAATGAGAGATCCATCAATCAGAAATTTACACAGTCATATCTGCAATCCAGATTACTATCTGGAATTAAATTTCTGAAAAAGCAATTATTATATTATGGTTTTGTTAGCCAAACTGAAGGAAGAACTAGTGTGTTTTTTTCCAAACCTTTTCCCATTAGGCCAAGAAAGGTTTCTATGTTTCTTTTATTCAAAGTAAAGCTGAAAGGCTATTTTATAGAGGGAAAAAATTATTTCCAACAAAATACCTCTCAAATTGTGATTGTCTCTGAAATGGCAAAGAAAAAAATAAGTATTATTTTTCAGGTCATATAGGAATGTTTTCAGTAATGAAGCATTTCTAATGGAGAAATCGTCAGCAGAGATGTTGTTATTTTTCTGTAAAGATCTTTGTGCAAGATGCTTAAAATCTCCATTTCAGTTTCAGAATAAGGCAAAAGGATGGGCATCTTACCCACTGTCTCTTAAATATACGTATTGCTTCTCATCTCTGTGAAAGACATTTTAACCTGGGAATGATGATTACACTGCATTATTTCACTTCTGCAGTGTACCTTCAAAAACAAAAATGGCCCATCTTTGTTTTCTGTCAAAAACCAGCACCTTATGATTTCTTCACTGCTTGTCCCATCAATCCTCCTGTCTCTAAATGATTTCTCACTTTCCATTCATTTTTGTATTATTGTTCCATAATGATATATTTTTCTTTTTTTCTCTTGCTGGTGTAAGTAGTCAAATAAATAGAAAAAACAGCTAGAGCAGGGTTTAGTACAGAACATGTAGTGAAGCAGTTACAAAGAAGTTTGTCTTACAGGAGAACTAAACAGCAAAGGTTAACCATCGGCAGCTGGATTTCTGAGGCCAGAGTCAAAAAACATCTTTTTGGTAAAGGATGCAATTTTATGCTTTCTATGTGCCAAGCTTGTTGTTGTTTGTTGTTGTTGTTGTTGTTTTGTGTTTTTGTTTTTTGGGTTTTTTTGGTACAGTAAAATGTCAACTCATAAGAGCATCAGGTGCAACTAGACATGCTATTATAGTTTTTGTGTTATTAGCATCCAAGAGTGCTGGGGGTGAGGAAAAGGTGCAAGAGCAGCAGGGGACTCTTGCCATAAACAGGATTTCACAGAGTCATGCGTCTTTCAGAGACATCTCCACTTACATTACTTCTAAAGTTAGCATTATTTCTCCATTTGAAATAATCAGAAATAAAACATCAGACAGGAAACACTCCCTCAGTGACTAACTGTGTTGTTTGGGTCTTTTCTTTCCCCCATTCCTCACTCCCCCCACTCTACACTACTTTGCAGAAAGAAAAGACACTAAAAGTTCCTTCTGTGAGTTGCCAAGGTGCTCCCAGCCCATTGTGCAGAATCATTGTCAGGTTAAATTAGGGAGTACAGACTCCATGAGTGTAAAAAAATCAATACTTGATGGAAGATTGCTCCCCGGAAAATCTGTTTTGATTCCAGGATTAATTCGCGACCAAAGGCTTCTGCAAAATGACATGCCATTAGTCAGAAAATGAACACATTCTACCCTTGAAATTGGATGGAAATATGTCAGGTGATTGACCTATTCATTCTCTTCGCTCTCTGGGCAGAGAGAGTAGGTGTGGTAGCTGTGAATTAGGCCCCCAAACCAGGTCCATTTTCAAGCACTAAAAAAAAAAAAAAAGAGAAAAAATAGTCCAATGTGAATTGCAAGTATTCTCTAGGCCATTGTTGTAAAGCTATTGCAAATGCATTCCGTCAAGGTAAATGCATTTGTCTGGAAGGCCTGACTCTCTTGTGTTTTCTAAATCTCAGAATAAACCATACTAAAAATCTTAAAATAAAGCAGGGATTTTTTTCTTTTGAAAAAAAAAAAGGCTTGCAATATTAATGACAGTGCAAATTGATTGCCATATAGAAAGTAACATTCCACCCCCCCTTCCTTTGCTTAGCACTTTCTTCCACAAAAACTTTCATGAAGCAAACCCAGACTTTGAGCCATGCTACCTGATCTGTGCTCAGGCCTCTTGAACAGTCCCAGTGACAATCACAGCATTCAGCCAGGAGCCATGGAAGTGGCCCCTGCACTGGCTTCCCGGTGCTGTGTAGCCAGTGTGCTTCCTTGTCCTGCAAGGTGCCAAGATCTAGGACAAAAGGGCATTTTAATTTTTGTATTTATACATTCTGAGCCTGAACTATGTCTGCTTATACTGTTGAAACATGCTGAATATGAGGAACAGAAAGGTCATGACAGGAGATACTTATATTTATTTATCTTGTGTGGAATTGCCAAGGTGAATCTAACCTCTTGATAGACAGGGCGTTTCCAGTGGAGAAAGAAATGGGTAGCATCGTTAGATCCTGTACTTGGAGTGTGGGGAGGCATTGTATCACTCTTCGTGACCTGACTGGAGTGCACTGAGACTGGAGAAGTTGCTCCCAAACATATTAATGATTGTAAAATTGCTGTGGAGATGCAGCCATTTCAGAAACAAGTCACCACCAGAATTTTATTTTTGTAACCACTCCAAAAAACCTTACCATCATGTACATCATACTAGGATTCAAGTGATCTGGAGTTTTGCTTGAAAATCTGGAGAACTATTTATGAGAAAATGCATGCCTAGGTAGAATGGAAGCAACAAACAAAATAACCAAAAGATATGTTATCACTGACTGAATACTCATTAGCAGCCTAATCCATCAAACTTCTAACTGCTGACATACCAGAAAACTCAGTCTCTAAAATATGAGCACTCTTTGTCTGTAATCTTCCACCAAAAATGTCTCTAAAGTGATTTTTGAGAATTTTGGACTTGAAATTCTACACCTACTATCTTCCATTTTAATTGTGAATAAGTGTCTCTTGACTTTCTCGTAAAGATCTCACAGTAAGGGTTGAACTTACAAAAAGCTGTAATTTTTCTGTCCAGTTCCAGTGTTTCTTTCATTCAAACCTTGAATATGATATGTGTAAATAGTAAATCATTGATGGTCTGTCCATGTGTGATTATCTGGAGTTAATGAGTAGGTGGTTCTTCTACATGAGGCCAATCTAAGCTTTTCAACATGGCCATTAATATCTACAGGGGGAAAAACTCCTTTCCAAACAGTGTCACAGAAGTGACTAGGGATGATGATACCTGGAATGCCCAACTAATCTTTATTTCTCTAATGATTTCACAGTCTAAATGTCTTCAAAGAAAACCATTTAGAATGCCCAAACTCAGTTTAAAATCAACAGGAGACATTTCTCTTCCCAGATTAAAATGATCATCACTTTTCTACTATAATTTTGCACCAGACTAATACTGTAACCTGGTCAAGCATTGAGGATTCTGTCAGACAGGCTTTACTGTGTTACACAGTATTAATTATTATTTAATACTGAGTTACACAGAATTAATTATTATTTCTGTTTGATGGGAACCCTGGAGATCTAATACCATCAAAAAAACAAAAGGGAATGATGACTTACGTTAATACTACAAAGTAAGACAAATTGTTTCCCTCAGAATGTGTCCCAGTCACACAAGGAGAGACTTGTCTTTAATCCAAGAAGTCAAAGCAGACACCATTTCATTTGAAGAAATAATAGACTCTGATTCTTCAGCCTTTTTCTCATTTAAAACAAAGTGTCACGTTTCCTTGTCTCAGAGAGATAGCAACCTCACAGAAACAGATCCATACTAAGCTAAGACAGGAACAGTGAACTGTTCTCCAGAGTTCCTTTCCTCTGCCTATTACTTTCAGAAGGGATCTTACAAGATTATCTTAGACCAGATGCCAAAGTGCTAACTCCAGATAAAATTAGTCCCATTCTTCAAGCACATATCCATACACCTGCAGAAGAACTACCAAAATGACCATCTCTTAGATAAGACATTAAGAGGTTTTCCTAATTAAAGACAGTGTCCTGTTCTCAGTGTCAAAACTGATTTCAGTGGAAACAGGAGCAATCCATGAAGTGCTTTGAGGCCAGTGGATGAGGTTAAAAGTGCCTTGGAGGAAATTAGGTCACAGGCTTAACCTGCAGCAAACATATTAGATTGGATGTTATGGGAAAAAAACTTTCAAGGCAAGGCACACAGAGATCTGTGAATAAGAGCCTACATAAGCAATCAGGAATTATTTCATTGCATATCATTTTGTTTCCAAACAAGAACTGAATTTTTATAATTCTGTCACAGTTTTGATATTCTCTCTTGTTCATTGGGGGAGTGGCGGTGTCATCTAGAAATTTATCATTGTAGAAGATATATCATTTCAGGCATAGAAGGTGTGCAAGATGATTACAAGTTTCAGTAGCACAAGCTACCAGATGTCACGAAGGTAGCATAACTTTAGGGATGCTGTTACATCTACTTATACCCCAGGCTCTTAATTACTACGCTCTTATTTTCTCTAAAGCCATTTTTTTGCTTTCTGACTAATTTCCAACTCTCAGTCCTCTCATCTATATTGCCTGAATGTACTGATTTTGTATTTTGGATACTTTGGGCATCTAGTCTCAACTCTAAGGACATCCAATATAGGCTAATAATCAACTAATCTTCATGAACTATTATGTGAATAAAAGGTTGCAGGAATGAGGGGCTTTCCCCAAACATTTTCAAATTATTTTGAACTATTCTTCAGTGGACATAATTTGAGCCCAATGAGTTAAGGTTTTCTTTTTTTCTTATGAGAAGGGAACCATTACTACATTGTATAGGAAATAAAAAGGGAATAAAATGCAGTTATATACATATGCAGTTCTGTGTCTGCCTGTATTAATTTCCTGTGTTAATGTGTCAATAGAACATTACTCCTCTTTTCAACTGTTCTTAGCCAAGTGTCATACTTAATGGATCTAGAACTTGAGATAAATTGACAAATTATTCTAAGGCTTTTGGTGGAACTTGTCCTTCAAACTGAGAATAAAAATTGCTCCTGAGAGCATGAAAAAATACATTCAAATTATGAGTCTAAACTGGCCTTGATTTATTATTTAATTAACTCAGTAAATTCTGTAAATAAGGCCCTGTAGGTCTCCTAGACCTACAACACTTAAGTATTTCCCTAAAGAACTCTGAACTACCTCATTTTCCCATGCATCCTAAATATTGGTAATGGCTTGTGGGCTATCTTTTTATCATTCCTATGCATGGCCACTGCTATATACTCATAAGTGTGGCCATCAACCCAAATTTTGTTATATATTGTCATGCTTTAGGAATGGTACTTCCCAGTTTTGTGCTCATACTGAAACTCTTCAAACCATGTTCTCACTCACTCCCCCTCTGTCCCTTGCTGAGGGCTGGAGAGGAGAATTGCAGGCACAAAAGGTAAAAAACAATGGACTGAGATGAGAACAGATTACTGGAAACAGCACCACCCCACCACTCCCTTTAACAAGCTACCCCATCCAGAAGGATCCCCTTCTCCCTGGAAGACTCCCACCAGGAACTAAGTAGCCCTTCCATCTTCCTCTGCCCATGTGTCTGCTTTGTGCCTGATCATTTTGAGTTCTCTGTACAAGTACAGATGAATATGTAACACAATGATTGTTCATCCACAAGAAATTTAAGCAGAAAGAAATTAAGCTTTTCTAATTAATATGGCTAAAAAGGGAGGTAAAGTTGGATTGAGCCCATCTAGGTATCACCTTACTAAAATACTGTTAAAGATGCAGACAATTCTTCCAAAAGACTGAAAATAGACCTTGATGCCAATGATCAGCAGAAGAGCAAGAATCCTGTAAAGCCAGAAAATTAACTGCATGTTGCAATCAAGTTTCTTTGTGAAGTTCTAAATGCTTTCTTAGAAAAATCTCTATATATTAGTGACTTTAAAAGAAAATCTAGAGGGAGCTGAACTCTTGATATGGCTTCCAATCACAGTTTGCACATATAGTTCATAACAGTTAATGACATTTTTCTTCTCTTCAATTTCACATAAAAAGATAAGAAGGAAAGTTGCAAGAATTTGTCTATAGCATGATGGCTGTGGTCAATATCTTACTATTTGCTCTGTCAGTGCCATCAAAATATTGTTTAATAATTTAGAAGCAACCATGTAATTTTCTTCCCCAATAGTAGCAAATTAGGCACTTACTAAATAATTGACAAAAATACTTAATTCTAGGGATGCTTTGAGGAACACACTATTAGCTGACAGATTTTAAAATTATTTCTTGCATTAGTAATTATATTTTTTTATTATTTTCATGTTAATTCTTACCAGTGTAGGAAGCAACATAGCTTGATAGGTCAACCTTCTCATTTTTAATAACTAACAACACTCTCTGAGAAAAAGAGAGAGGGAATCATGCCAGCAATTAATGAAATGGGGGTAGAATTCACACAGGTGGTGGTATGCACTTTCAGGCTTCATATCATAGTGTATTGAGTTTACACACCTATTTCTATTAAGATTTTGCAAAAAATAGAATTTGAAGGAGAAACTACAATAGTTTAAAATAACTACAAGTACAGTTTTCCAAGCAGCTTGAAAAAGACAGTTTTAAATAATGCAGCAAATTATACTTTTTAAAATCTGTATAGGAAAAGCGTGTACATTGAGCTACCTTCTTCAGACAAAGAAGCTGAAATAGTGGCATCAATATGCATTAAAAGCACCTGTAACATGGGAATGTAAGTTCCACATTCTCAAAAAACCAAAGGAGGAATTCCATTATGATGCAATACCTGATAATTAAGTGAGAGTGGTTCATGTGTGATTCTTCTTTCAGAAAGGAAAAACATAACATTTAGATGAATTCAACTGGGTCCCACTGACAATACTGAGGGATTACCACTGCATTTCATTTTGGGTGACTGTTCATTCTGAGCAAACAGCAAGGGAAATTGTATACCATTGTATAATTGCACCAATGGTAGGCATATCAATGAAAAGACTTGTGTAAATGAGTTAGGCAGATTTGCACAGAAGTAGAAGGCTCATCAGTTATGTTGGACAAATGTTTGATATTTTGCCCTTACTTATTTTTGCAAAAACCTCTAGGAAGAGAACTGGAGTAGAGACTATGAGCACTTTAACCAAGATCTCTGTAACTGAGTTGATGATTCCAGTAAGTTTATACTTCTTCCTCCAGGGAAAGAGATGTTGCTGAATTATTTATTATATGGGCTCCAAGGGCTGCCAAGAGCAGCCCCAGTGCTGGCATAATCTGCAATGAAACACTCTTATGTGGTGCACAGGACAGGCTCCCAAGCTGGAGGAAACTTAGGAGAAGATGGTAGAGCTGCTGGGAGCCCACAGCTTGCATGACAGCAACAGAAATTACCTGAGTGGGGCCAGGAGCAATGGCAGCCAAGCCTACACACAGCTCAACCAAGGAGCCCTGCTATCCACCCAGCAGAAAGCCATGGTCTCCCTAAGCTCAGCACCCACCACAGCTGACCCAGCTTCCCAGACAGACCTCAGTAGGAACATGCTGCCACGCAGGTGTCAGCTGCTCTGACAGCAGTACTGGCCAGCAGCAGTGAGCACCTCTGTGGCACAGGTAGTGGGACTCCTTCACTTAGTGCAGGAGTTCTGGGAGCAGGTCAGTAAATTGAGGATTATCTGGGAATGACAGAGAGACAGACCACTGGAATCACACCCTACTCTCCCTGAGACAGGCTTGACAGCAGACAGCATGTGTGACACAGAGGATTCCTTTTCCACCTGGCTGAACACAGTGACGGAAGGCACAGGGACAGTGGCAACAAGCTCCTGCCCAGCAGAGCAGGCACATCTCCTCTGACTGCCCCACCATCCCAGCTGCCCTGGCATAACAGGCAAGAGACTGCAGTGCAATGAAACAATAACAAGGAGGATGATTCACCTGGCATGGAGGCATTAGTGAGGTTAAACTGGTCTGTGTCCTGCAAGCCCCACACTGCCACTCACTCATTTCCCACCATCAGGATAAGAGAGAGAATTAGAAGGGTGAAAGCTGGAAAACTCCTGGGTTGAGATAAAGACAGTTTACTAGGGAATGCAAAAGCCATGCACACAAACAAACCAAAACAAGGAATTAACTCACTGCAGGTAGGTGTTCAGTCACCTCCAGGAGAGCAGGACCTCACATGCAACAGCTACTTTGGAAGACAAGTGCAGTAACTCCAAACATTTCTCCTCCTTCCTTCTTGCTCCCAGTATATGTACTGAAAATTATGTCATATGGTCTGGAATATCCCTTTGGTCATTTGTGGTCACCTATCCCAGCTGTGTCTCCTCTCAGCCCGCCATGCACCCCCAACTTCCTCACCAGCATGTCAGTAAGACAAGTAGAAAAGGCCTTGGCTTGGTGTACGCCCTGGCCAGCAATAACCAACACATCTCTGTTGTGGCGCGGCATGCGCTCCTCTCACCGCGGCACTCCGAGCCGTGCCGGGCTGGGCGGTGAGGGAAGAGAACGGGCGGCCGCTTCCCCCTGCAAGCTCTGCAGTTCAGTTCGTGGCGCGCGGGGACAGACGAAGGCGACACGGGACTTGGGGGTGAACAGGATGGTTTTTTTCAGCGAGCCCCAAGACCCCCTCGGGGGCGGGAGCAGAGGCTTTATACAGAACTCAGGAGGAGGGGTGTAGGAACAGTAACCACTAAGGGAATAGCAGGGGAGGAGTTTAGGGCAGAACTAACATGACAGGGAAGGTTCCAGGGAAAGGGGCAGGGAAAGGGAAGATTGACCACTTGGAGATGAGGGGGTTAGGGATGGGGGGGTGAACAGATATTAAACAAATATCAAATGAAAGAAAAACACACCACCGCATCTCCCTCTTTTCTTTTACAAAAGGAAGGAGAATTCTGTGGTTTAAGTAAATTAATATAACATAAAATTATATGATAACTTTGTAAATTATTTAAAGGACATGAAAGACACATTATTGCATTTATAGGGCAGGAAGAGTAGTAACAGCCTAAATCAGACATAAGACTGTACAAAACTTGCTGTTTTGCTGCTCTGAGTAATAATCTAAAACAATGTAAATAATTGAAACTATTGAAATAGAATGAAATAATTGACAGAAATTAAACTAAAAAATTTAATTAGAATGATTAAAATTACAACTATCTAATTTAAATAAAATAATTAAATTGAATTATTGGAATGAAATATAATAAAAGATCAACTAAATATAACTAATAAATTTTTAAACCTCGCAGCAATGCAGCAAGCCTGAAGCGATATACTAGTTATGCGATTCCTGTAGCAATAATGGTTAAAAACACAGCCTTTAAGTCAAAAAATATTAGAAAAGACTGAATTAATTATAATTATAACAAAACAACTTAATATTGAATTAAATTGTAACATTACATATTATTAAAAAAAAACATAAGTTGAAAGACATCAAAAAATGATAAACTAATTGTGATTATAACATATGAAACATATAAAAACTTCATCTGGAATATATAAAATTGTCCTAAACGAAAGTCCAAATTAAGGGTACAAAGCACAGCAGGATTTGTGACTTCATCTGATTTAAAACTTGCTTCGTTACGGCGTTTGCGATGTTCAGCTTCTTAAATTCTTAAAGCAGAGTCAGCGGATAACGGCGCTTGTCTTAAAGCAGAGTCAGCGGACAGCGATGTGGTTTGTTCAATTTGAATGTTTGTTTGCGAGGTGGGCATAATATCTTGAGTATTAATTAAATGGGATGATATTTCTTTCTATAAAATATAACTCAACAAATAGATTATTCAAAAAATAATTAAAAGCAAAAAGAGGAATTCGTAGTTAAATAAAAAGGAGTATTGGGTAGGGTACATTAAGGAATAGGATAGGGGAATCAGACAATCACTTAATTAGTGATTGCCATGATTAACAGGGGGTATCGGTAAGGGGTGGACCGGGGCGCCGCCATTTTAGGGGGAAGACAAAATGACGGATCCCCAGTCCCGGGTTTCGGCTCCATTTCCTTGGAAGAAGATCCCTCCTGACCTTCCCCCCGGAGGACGAGCCCGAAGAAGGATTGGGGAATATCCAACCCCGCCTCCCCACAATAGGGACTAGCCTCGTGCAGGGACGGTGCAGGGCTATTGGGAGAGAAATGGGACTGGCGGGAAACCAGGGGCGGAAAGAAGGGTCAAGGCAGGAAAATGGGTCCCGAACGGCGTGGCCAGCGCCATCTTGGGAGGGGGTGCCAGATACACTGCACTTGGCCTGAGCAGTGTCCGGCAGGGCACTTGGGGCGGCTCGGCCACAGCAATCCCCAAGGGAGGATAGGAAAGGGTTGTAGGAAAGTCCGAGGGGATGGGGGCATAGGGAGCTTCACAGAAGCAAAAAGGGGAAATTTATAGGAGGGGGGGGGTGGCCGCCCGACGCAGCTGGATGTCGGCGCAATGCGTGGGTGTAAAGGGCCCCTTTTAACAACGCTCCTATAGCTAACATGTCACCCTCTTAGCTGTTCCCTACTGGTGTCTTTTCTACCCCCTCCGTCCAGCCCAGAATGGGGAGGGGAGGATAGAGAAGACAACATTTTCGAGGAGAAGAAAAAGCAATCCAATCTAGGTCCCCACAGAAGACTAGGCGAAGAATAGCACTCAGTGCTAGCTTCCCCCAGAAAAGGAAAACCCACCCGCCTGCCAGGGACATGCAAGGCTACAGCCCCAGTCTGGGCGCAGACGGGGGTTAAAACGCAAAAAAAAAAAAGTGGCAAACCCAGCCGCCCATCGGGGCGATCCCCACCCCGTGTAGCCTACCTTACCTTGCAGGCTCGGACGGAGATGGCTTGAATCTTCTCCTCGACTCGATGGAAAAGTCGCGCTAAAAACTGGGGATGTTCTTTCCCGGTTTGGCCCTTCCGGAGGCCTGGGTGTTCCCGTTAAACCAAGACTCATCCCCGAAGCCTTGGTTTCGGCCACTATCAGCCTCCGGTGGTCTCGCTGCAGATGCTGACCGAGGAACGAACCTCTTCTCGGTCAGCCTTTCTTCAGGCTCCCCCGAGCTGCTGCCAAAACCGCTCTCTGTGTCCTCGGGTAAGTCTGCCCGCCAAAAAGCTCTGCAGCCCGGCTGCCCGTGCAGCGCGGCTGCTTCCGGGCGGGAAGATGGCGAGAACAAAGAGGTCCCGGAGCCTCAATCTTTTTCGCTCGGCGCTCAGCTCCTCATAGCACCCAGCAGAGCTTTTACGGCCGTAGATGTTCCTCTTCCCTCCTTCTTCTTCTGTGAGGCAGGCGCCCCCACGAATTTGCCCATTTTTTCTACAAGACGAAGGAGGGAACCATCCTCTGATACCATATGTTGTGGCGCGGCATGCGCTCCTCTCGCCGCGGCACTCCGAGCCATGCCGGGCTGGGCGGTGAGGGAAGAGAACGGGCGGCCGCTTTCCCCTGCAAGCTCTGCAGTCTCAGTTCGTGGCGCGCGGGGACAGACGAAGGCGACACGGGACTTGGGGGTGAACAGGATGGTTTTATTCAGCGAGCCCCAAGACACCCTCGGGGGCGGGAGCAGAGGTTTTATACAGAACTCAGGAGGAGGGGTGTAGGAACAGTAACCACTAAGGGAATAGCAGGGGAGGAGTTTAGGGCAGAACTAACATGACAGGGAAGGTTCCAGGGAAAGGGGCAGGGAAAGGGAAGATTGACCACTTGGAGATGAGGGGGGGGGAAACAGATATTAAACAAATATTAAATGAAAGAAAAACACACCACCGCACATCTCTATATTATCAACCCTGTGTTCAGCATAAATACAAAACACAGTGCCACACTAGCCACTGTGAAAAAATTAACTCTACTCCAGCCCAAACCAGTACCCACAGTAATGAAATTACTTTTCTACTCATGTCGCAGAGCTGAAACTCCTGCCCTACATACTGTATGAAATGCAGGTGACATGTGAAGATCTACTGTTGAAAGTTCAGATATTTGTATTTCTTCTGTTCATGGCTTTAAATGTTCTGACCACTGTCATAGAAGTGAAGATGTGCTCGATGTTATTATGTTTTTTAAAAAGAAATTCCCTAGGCTTAAAAACAATAGTGTCTAAGTGGTACAAATTGCCAGCCTTGCCATTCACACCTTACTGAGGTAATGAAGTGGAACCAGAGCAAGTTGCCATCTGCTACAGTTTGGGCCTAGACAGTTTTCTGCAAGACTAAGTTAACTGGTCCGCAGCACATCTGTTTTTCCTGTGATCTGTGATGCCTGTAATTGCCCACTGCAAAAATATAAAAGCATTATTTTAAGACGACAGTTGAGAATTTGCAGCAGATTACTGGAGTCAGTGAAAGCTGGCAGGGCATCTCTGAGGGTTCTTATCTTACACCTCTGACTGGTATTGTCAGAGAAGAACTGAGCATCCATGTTTCAGTAAGACACTGTGGTCTCAGCCTTATAGGCTGGAGATTTAAAATTTGTAGTGATTCTACAGCTTTACATATTCCTTAGGTTTGTGTTTTTCCAATAGGCTAATTTAGGTACTGATGTTTGTCACAGCAGAGTTCACTTTTACTAGTGTGCTAATAGCAACTCATTATCATAAAACACTCTAAGGAAGAAGTAAAAACTATTACTAAGATTTAGAATCCGAAGCAGAGTCAAAAGAAATTTTAATTCATCAGCTTTTAATGCTTCTTTTAAAAAAAGGTTTTACCTTATTAATATGGTATATTTTCTTGTTATGTTTCAAAACCCCTCCCTGCTGTAAAAAATTTCTGTGGCTATAATAGGGAATTCATTTTTATATGGGATTGGAGGGAATGTTTGATTTTGTTTGCTTGTTTTACCAATATGGACGCTTGGGGGAGGGTGGGAGAGGTGTGTAATACAGAGAATGAGAGGTTTAAAGTAGTGACTTTGCAGGGATTTATGAGGTCCCCTTGGAGGAGAGGTATTACTTTTCACTCTTATGAATTTTTTTCCCAAAGATAGGAAATGATCTTTCTCTTCACAGACAAAATATATTTCCAGGAATCTCAGCAATGGCCTGATTTGAACAGGTAAAGCTGAATCTATGAGAAAAATTATACACATTGACAACACAACTTTGCCCATCTAATATGTTAGGCATCCACTTTTAGCAAAAACATAAAATTTGGACAAAAGCTGTGAATGCTGAGAATGAATTATTTCAGTATGGCTGAGTTACTAATGAAAACATCATGTAATAAATAAAATATTTGGTCTTGTTCGCTGCAAAAAGTCTGAGCTATATTATACAGGTGTCTGTGACTAACCCAACTCACTCAGATAAATATATAGTCAATGTTTGTCTTATTCACTGTAACAACAGAGAACCAAGTAAGTTTGAAAATGGAAATAACTATAGCCATTCCCTTAGATGTGTTCCTTGTAGGGAAGTAAAATGGGTAGCATATAAGTTTGTCTTTGATGTACATGCATGAAAATTGCTAAGGGAAGTTAAAATGAAGGGATTAAATCATAGTAATTTTTTATGTCTGTTTTAGACTGGTTTTCACAGGATAGGTCCAGTTGAGGTAGAAATTTCATCTGTCTTGTAACTGGTAGAAATCAGAAATGTCAGATCATTGTCAGTGTGGGAAGCTGAGTATCTGTGAGGAGGACTTGCTTAGAACACTGGAAGAATAGCAAAGAACTATTTTCTGTCAAAAAAATTGTTTAGGTGTTCTGGTTTAGGGTAAATTTGGGAGAAATATTTTTAAGGGATTTTTTAGAAAGTAAATTTAAGTGGCTTTTTTTTTTTTTAATTGGTTTGGGAAAAGATCTTTTGAAGAAAAGTGGAAAAATTCTTTATTTAATAGATAAAGTTTTTATTAGTGTAAAATGGATAATATTAAATAATAAAATTTCTGGCTGCTTTAAAGAGATAATAAACTTAAAAAATTTATTTCATGGTTTGTAGTTTGGCTTATTTAGTTTTTTCTTTTTTTTTGGGGGGGTAGTAAATGTTGTGGCCCAGGCCCAGCCCAGTGGGCCATAGGTGTGAGTTGTTGGTGGTTTTTTAGGTTTTTAGTTTAAAGTAGCTTTAAATAGTTCTAATAAAAGAAAAAAAATACAGCTTAGGGATTTTCTTTGGTTTAGCTAGTTAAAAAATAATTAATTGTAAAGGAGAGCTCTGTTTTGTTGTTTATTTTTTGTAGATAATGTAGCTTAGGAGTAAGAATGTGGAGGAGTGAGTGTAGTGTTTGAAAATAAATTGTGCACTTTTATTCCTTTTCTTTTCTTTTTGCTTTTAGAACTAGTTTTAAAGGTGTAAAATTTATTTTTGGGTTAAATAGATGAATGGGGATATAATATAGTATTATAAAGTTATTTTAGGACATTTCATTTTTTATGTTTATATTGTTATTACTAAAATGAATATATATATATTAATTTTATAAATACATATTATATATTGTATATAGTTATATATAGATAATGACAGTAATATTTAGTAAATAGTGAAATTTATATATAGTTTCACCTAATAATTAGATTTTTTGCAGTATATATTATGTTTTTTTTATTTTTTGTGTATTATTTATTATGTATAATTTGTTTTTTGAGTAAAAACAAGGTAATTTTATGCATGGGTTTGTTTGTATCTGAGTTAGAATTCATTTAAATTGTTTTTTAGTAAATTTTTGATATGCATATTGGGATTTTGTTTTATTTATCGTATGTAGGGGTTTAGATTGGGGTGACTTTTGTTAGATGTTTTTAATTTTTGAAGAATTTTTTAAATATTTTTAGGGTGGTTTTTCATAGTTTATTGGGTTTTTTTACTTTGTTTGTAGATGGTGTATGGTAGACCATATGGTGCACTTATTTAATGTTATGTTTTTTACCTTAGGGTTGATAAGGTTGTTTTTGAAATGACTCCTATTGTCTTATTAAATTTTTTAGAGGTATTATTCTTCTAAAGGATTTTGTTTTTTAGGTTTATGATGGTGTTATGGGCTGTAGCGTGAGGTATAGATAGGTTTTTAGTTATTTAGTGGTGATCTTTATTATTGTGAGTATGTAGTGTTTTCTTTGGTGGGTTTGAGGCAGCATGATGTAATTAATTTTTAGGCTTTTTTATATTTATATTTGGACTATTCTTTATTATGTTATAGGGGTTTTAATTGCTTGTTTTTTTGATGATAGTATACATTTTATGTATACTATATTTATACTACATTTATACTAGATACATTTTATTTATGTATAATTTGAGAAATATTGTTTATGGTTAAATTTACTTTTTGGTTTTGTGCTTATTTATAGGTGGTATTTTTACTTCAATGATTTGAGGTATTCTGGGCTTATTGAGCTCGGAATATTTTTTTGTGTTGTAATTCAAATTTATTCTTGACATTTTAAAATTTTTTTAGCTTGATTTATTTCTTAATTGCTTTGGGGGTTTTTATTAGTTTTATTTTTGGGGATATAGATATTTATATAGTGGAATTTTATGGATAGTTTTTTATTTTGGTAGTGACTTTTTTTACTTTTTAGCAGCCTAAATAGGTTTTTTTTTTTATAATGTTAATTAGGCTTTGGGGTTTTTTAGCTATTTTTATAAAGTATTGGCTGCTATTAATGAATTGGTATAAAGGCATAGTTTTGGTTATTCTTTTAAATAATATTTATGGCTAGTTGAATGGTTTAGTAAGTTGATTTTACTTTTTTTTAGTAGTTCTCGTGATTTGTTGTGTGTTTTCTGCCTCTTGCGGTAGGAGCAACAGCCGTTGGTTGAGGCTGGTTGTTTTTGAACCATTGTCTGGTTTAGCCAGTAGTAGCTGGTAGGAGCCTGAGTAGCTGGGGTGTTGTCTGCAGCCTGAGTGACTGGGGTAGCTGCTGATTTATCTCCCTGCCCTCCATGCCTCCATCTGCTGCCCTACAGGATCCAGCAGGCTGCGATGGGCATAGGCCAGAGCCCAGCTTATTGCTTGTTGCTTTTTCTGCTTAGAGGCATCGTGGCACTTCTCTTTCAAGTATTTCCCCACCTCATCGTGGTTCTGAATTTGGTCATGTGGAAAGTCCCAGGTTATAGGGTCAAAAAATTCCTTCGGGGTTTGGCCCATATCCTCCCATTCTCTACACCACTCAGGATTTTCCATGCCTGGGTCTACTTCTGGGGTAGGGAGTCTCATCAGCTCCTCTGGAAAACTCAACCCTCATTCTAGACATGTTGCAGACCATATAGAGGAAGCCTACCAGATTAAATACCAGGAAGGTGGTATCCTTGGCATTTAGGGGAAACTGAACATTCTCAAAAAGTGAGGTAACAGATTCAAAGAAGAATGGAAAGTCTAAAAAACCTCATCCCCTGCTCCTCCTCTAACAAGCTGAGTGCAATTTTTAACAAATCCCCAAAACAAGCTATTGTAATTGGGATGCAGGGTATGACGAAGAAACATAAACCATACATACATGGAACAAATTCCAGTACCTTTGTAAACTCCCTATAAAACATTAGCACCGAGCCCGACACAATAGCTATTCTAATCTGTGCCACTCTGCTGTAAAAACTGCATGTTAGGGACAATACTGGAGCTATTTCCAGATAAGAAAACAAGCCTGGGAACCAGAAAGGTATTAAAACCTAAAAAAGCCTAGGGACCAGAAACACATGAAGGCCTCCATGCTGAGAGACATTATGAATTCAAGCAACATGGCTACTGACTGTTTTATCCCACTACAGAGTAAGCACAACCAAAATGAAATCAGAACAGGTTTTTTCCACTTTCTCAAAGCACATATTGGGTGCCAAAATAACGTATTTGTTTTGGTTTAGGGTAAATTTGGCAGAAAACTTTTAAAGGTGTTTTTTCTAGAAAGCAAATTTAAATGGCCCCTCCCAAAACTGGTTTGGGAAGTGATTTTTTTGGGGAAAAGTGGAAAAAAATATTTATTTAATAGGTTAAGCATTTATCAGTACAAAAAAAAATATATTAAACAATAAAACTTATGGCTCCTTCAAAGAAATGATAACCTCAGAAAACTTCTTTCATGGTTTGTAGTTTGGCATATTTAGTCTCTTATCAGTCTCTCTTGCACTGGAAATGCTGAAGCCCAGGCCCAGCCTGGTGGGCCACAGGTGTGAGCTGTTGGTGGTTTTTTGGGTTTTCAGTCTAGAGTAGGTTTAAATAGTTCTAAGAAAAGAAAACAAACTATAGTAGAGGGAACTTCTTTGCCTCAGCTAGCTAAAAGCAAACTAAAAGCAAAGGAGAACTATGTCCCACCATCTGTCCGTCCACAGACAACACAGTCCACAAGCAGGAATGTGGAGGAGTGAGCGCAGTGTCTGAAAACAAATTCTGTGCTTCTTCTTCCCCCCTTTGCTCTCAGAACCAATCTTAAAGGTGGTTCTTATAACTTATTTTTGGGCTAAATAGACAAATGGGCATATAATTTAGTATTATAAAATTACCCTAGGACATTAGGAAACTAGTGAAACACTTTTAAAAGACTTTTAATTAAAGTGCCAGCGTTAAAGTATGTTTCTTTTGACTTTTTAGAACAATAACATAAATTCAGAAGGAGGCAATCTGGCTCAATCACCCTGTACATCCCCAAAGCAAGACAACTTCTAACTTTAAGAAGCAAAGTATACACTGTTTTGTGGTATTTTTAGAAGTGCATACATGTTGGGGAATAATTTTTGTCTGTAATTTATTATTGCACAGTCTGGTTCTCTTTTTGTCTCCATCCTCCTGACTTTAATAATACCAAAAAAAAAAAAAAAAAAAATAGCAGAAAAAGTAAATCTAAGGCTTGTCTCATTATGGTAACTGTAAAATTTTACTTTTATTATTATAGTATATACCTTTTATTTAATATTTTTATTTTCCTTTGACTTTCACTATCCCACTGTTTTATAAATAACTGAGCTAGTGGTGGTTTCAGCTGTTACAACGCATGGGCTGTAGGTCAAATGATATTGACTATATTTTCACTCCTTGATTCCCTTGCCACATTCTCTCACCCCAAAAAAATGGAAATAAACAAGATAGAAAAAATTAAGTCTCCAATCTTTTAGGAATATAGCATGTAGCTTATTAATTGCAGGGAAGTTATTTCAGAACAGAAGTCTAGAAGGTCTCAGAAATTTTTGATAATAAATCCAAAAAAATATAAAACCAGTAGCAAAGTCTTCAGGGACACTTGTAACAGATAAGAGAGATGTACCAGACAGTGAGAGAGACCTTACAACTATGATGGAGATAGCTAGAGGAAAATTAGTGCAGACCAGAAGAAAACCCCAGCACTCCCTACAAAAGCAGCCAAAATATATTAGAGAAAAAAGTAGACAAAGGGTTCTGGGATTTGGCCATAAGGATGACCAGAGTGACCATTAGCAAGAATTAACTCCTATTGAGTGCTGGCCTCACAATTAAAACTACAGTAGTGAGATGAAAAATGGGGAAAATATCAAGGATTTAAGTGACTGATTAAAGAGGAAGGGTTGTCTGAACAAGGCTTGCAAAAACATTGTATGCTTTTAGGAAAGGAAAAACATTAATTTGTGAGATAGTTTCTGTACCAGAGTTGCTGAGCCAGCTGTCTTATTTTCCAGCACTATCTTCTATGGCTCAAAGAAAGTAGAGCTTGCAGGACAGGAATTGAATAGAAATCCCAAATTAAAGCAAATGCTAAATAACAACAAGGAAACAAAAAACTTCTGAGGATTATTTAAAATTCATGTAGCACATACACTGTATCATATATTTTACAAATAGGCTTGCATGAATACCACAGAAGGATTTGTTTGACCACAAAAAGGAGAAACAGCACGCCTAATTTCCAAGCAGATACTGGTAGCATCAGAAGCTGTACAGAGTACATCATCTTGTTACAATATAAATCTTTGCCCCCCACCCACTGATGCTGCTTGTTCCAGTAATCATTTGTAGTGAAATTCCAGGGTGAACAACTAATAGAGTCACAGCAGTACACCTGCATTATAACAGGAGGGGACTGCGATTACTGGAGGAGAATTTAAACAACTCAGGATTATGTGATACCCCAGCTGTTCTAGTTCACAGAAAGACCTCAGTGGACTTAGGTAATTTTTTCAAAATCACTCACCACCCACAGCATTCTTCAGTTCTCTGTGTAGAATAATGCACTGTTGGCTCATGAAAAAAAACAAGGAAAATGACTGACACTCCCCCAATTAGAGGGTCTCGCTGTCACTTTTGCCATCCACTGATATCCAGTATAACAAGAATATCAATAGAACTTCAATTGAACTATCACACCGTGTATCTAGGCAGATTAAGCAGTAATAAGAAACACACTGGATGACATGAGATAGGGTTTGTTCTGCCTATGTTATGGAATATTGGAAGGGGGCAGCTGTTCAATCAATACTTGTTCTTTACAGAACCTGTCAACTGGTAAAGTTGCAAGGGGCATTTTTAAAGATATAAAATGTAGGGGAGCAAGTCTATGCTTGCTACTCTTAATGTCATGTTATCCATAGTTAAAGTTGGATTACTAGTACTGCATATAAATGCATGTTTCCACCTGGTCTCATGAAAGTAAACATAGGTTATCATAGGTTATCTCAGTAAGCTACAACTAAAAGCTCCCCTTTACACCTCTCCCCCCCACCAAAAAAAAAAAAAAAAAAAAAAAAAAAAAAAAGACCTCATTGGAATAGAGAATGAGCAGACTAATGTACCTGACATGAACAATATATTAATATGAATTTTCTCACTATACTTCCCACAAGATCTGGTGAAATTTTTGTGAAAAATTGAAAATTAAAATTATATTGTAGATATTCTTTTAACTGAAACATTGCCACCTGCTAATATGAGGTAAAATTGACATATGGCTGATTCTATACTTCGGCTTTATTCTTGAGTTCTTGAGTGCATCTAAATGGAAATATCATGACCTAATGCTGATCAATATATATATATATATAAATTGATTAATGTCTAATGTAAATCTAGTGCAGCCTAAAAATCAAAGTTGGAGGGTAAAAAATGGTTTTTTAGGGGCAAAATGCAAAAGTTTAAATTTGTCATAGATAGATCAAAGTCATTTGAAAAAGGTACCAATAAAGCAATGTGGGCAGAACAATGAGACAGATTTCAGAACAGACAATACAAGCATACCTTTATTTTCCTTTTAAATTTGGTGTTGAAATGAATGTACAGTATAATAAGCAAATTCTTTCCATGTCTAGCTAGATATAAAACTGTGCCATGCAAATTTTCATAACAAGGTCTTATCCTGAGTAAGGCAAAGCTGGATTTCTGACTGCTCATTTGGTAGCCATGAAAGGCCTTGACAGATTCCAGTTCTTTCTGAGACAGTTTTCTATTAAAAAAAAAAAGAAGGAAACAAAAGCCCACTGATTCTACTTACCAAACCTCAGAACTTCTCCATACATGTAACACTTTTCAGCTCAATGGCTCTATAGTTTCTACAATGCCAAGGACATATCAGAACACTGTCTATACCTTGGCATTTTCTTCTTCCACAGTAGCCTATCAAGACCTACTGAAAGATAATGAACCATTTCTGTGTTGAGCTAGGAATAAAACATATAGAGGTGCCATGACTTTCCAAATTCTTGAATCTTTCTGTTTGAAAAATGAAAGAAGATTTGAAATCACGCCCTTTAAAGGCTTTTCTAAAGTATTAATTATTATTGTTGAATTCTTAGATATTTCCTGCCATCCCCAAAATTTAACATTGTAGTTCCTTAAGCAATACTGTTGTCAGCAGAGATTTGGACCCAAAGAAAATCAGAAGCAAAAATAATACCAAGGTTTTCTTCAGGTCAGTCTTCTCCTAGATGATAAAAGGAAATCATTATGTGGTAAAAAAGCAGAAAAGCCACCATTCAAGAAGAGACTATTTGGCAGCTTAGGATTGAACTGGATTTTTATGGTTATAGAGAGGATGATAAAAACCATCCTGGAACTGTTCCCTAGCCATTTTCCTACCCTTTCTCCTCTGTATCTGTTTATGAAGTTACCTGATAGCATTACACATATTAAATGTGCTTTAGTTTGCCATTGACATGATGACAACTGAGAGCTCTTCTCTGATTAGCATGATGGATTGGGAATGCACTCATGTAGCTGCTCTGTGCAGAAAGTCACATTCTCATCCTGCAGGATCTATTTATGCACTGCTGCTCACTTCATTTTTCCAACTTACTTAGGGCTCTGTGTATCTTGCAGATTAGATGCAATTCTCTCTCCATAATTCAGAATTTCAAGGAATCTTTGCACCTTCTTATTTATCTCTCAGAGAGATGTTCATGATACCTTCAGCTTTATTGTGATCTACATGTACATTTCTTCCACTGTACAGGATTTAAGTTTTCTTTAGTTTAGTTCTGATTCTCTCTGCGCCTCCAGCTATGTTCAACTAGTGTTTTTCCCAGATCAAAACGTCATTCCATTAAACCTTCATGCCTTCCATCCCATCAAAATATTGATGAATTTTCCCAGAAAACACCCTGGGAGCTGAACACATGCCAGTTACACTTGCTGTTTTTGCTGGACTGAAACTTTGAGCCCTGCATAACTTTCTGCCTCAGGTGACTCTTAGTGATTTGAATTTTCTTATGTCTTCAAGTTCAGAGCATTGACCATCCTCCATAGTATTATTGTGGACTAGTTGAATTTCTTTGACTGGTGAGCTCAAAATGTTTCATGAGGATTTAATCCTGATTTTTTTTCTGTAGTAGCTCCCAGAATTTTTTTATTCCACTCACAGACTCACCTCCTGCTGGGAACATATCTAGTCCTTAAAAATTGCTCTTAGGTGTCTCAGTTCTGGTTTCATCTCTCTGGTTTCATCTTTCATTTGTATTTTTTATTGTTTGCAACTATCTAGTACCACACTCTTCAAATTTCCTTATAACAGTTGTAGGATTTCTTTCCTTTTGTCTGAATTGCATTGAAATTATTAGGCACATAGAGCACTTCAAAGACAACTATTCTAGAAATAGGGCAACCTTCTAAATAATTTTCTCTGTTGCTGACATCCTAATCCAGATGCTTGGAAGCACAGCATGACAGGCTATTTAAAACTTCCTGTGAGTTTTCCAAATCTCCAGAGAGTTTTGGCTCCAATGAAGCTTTTAGTTACTTTATTCTTTCACTCCAGCTCTTTTCTTGTTCCATTTTACAAAGACCAGGAGGTGATCAGCAGCCATTCAGAGCCTACCATTCCCACTAGAGTTCTGCTTTATTTGATTGCTCTTTCCAGCTGCTTTGTGCACAGTCAGAGGGAGCAAATAAGCAAGTGCATGATGCAATGAAGGAGCACACAACTGGTGGTGTAAAGGAAGAGGTGACAAAAGTTAATGTGAACTCTGAAAAGAAGCAGGCAAGGAATGGCAGCTCTCATCACCCAATGGCAGTGGATGAGGGAGAGGGCAGGTGCTCAGCCCTGGCTCTGACACTTGCCCTCAAATCACTAAAGCATGCAGATCTTGGTGTCTCTTGTTTCATGTGCATCAGATCATTTCTTATTGAAAGACACAAGATTTGCAGTTTGTGCTCATGTCAATCCCAAAAGAGCCAGATATTCACCTCCTACCAGCAGGGTCCTGTGGGTTCTAATAGCCCTGATCAACTGCTCTCCACACCCTTGGAATATTGGTCCAGGAGCCTTAGTTCAATTCAGCTCATCACACCCACTTCTAGAGTAGGGGGAGTCACAGGAGTGCCTGTCTCTACTCTTGAGTCTGGCCTTGTTTCCTGGATGAAGCTAAGATGTGTGTAGCTGCCATCTAGCCCTGTGTTCTGGATGGACTTGGGATACTCAGTGCAGCCTTATTTACAGCCCTTCTCCAGTCATACCCTGGACATTGCTGATTTCCTCACTATGCCAGAGGCTGTTGATAGACCCTGTTTCAAACCTCCAGTTTTGCTCCCTTAGTTTGAGTCCTGTGGGATGGTATCCTGTCAGTGGGATGCTGTCCTGCTCTGGGGTCAGTCATTGCTTGGCTCTTGTCATAGTGTGGCCCTGTTTATGTTGTTCCCCAACAGGTCTCTTCTCTCCCTTGCAGTGAAGAGCCACCTTACGACATGAAGGCTCCTGATGAAACAAATTGTACAGGTAAGTCAATGCAAGGAGTTTTATGTCTTATTACATGACTTTATTTATCCTGGACCTATGCAGGTGCCATACAATGCAAATTTTCGTCTGTGCTTTTTCAATAAAAATATCTAAACTTGCCACATTAAGTGACCCATAGCTAGACTGGCTGGTCTGTACTTTCACACTATTATAGGGGAATATGTCCTAAACATGTTCAGTTAAAACACTTCCCAGATGACGAGCATTGAGCTGAGATATAACAAAAATCAAATTAGCAGAGGACTTAGTCAAAAGAATTAGGAAGGCAGGAAAAGTTCTGTGACAACTTTCTCAAATCCAAAACTGTATTCTGAAGTCCCTAGAGAAGACTGTCAAACCTCACTCCACAAGCACGAAAAGGGATGAAAGCAAGCTGCTGTCCCTAATGTAACAGCATCTACAGAAGCCATGCTAACAAGTTGGGAACAGCTGAGAGGAAAGACACATAATATGTAACAGTTTCTTCTAAATGTACTAAATGTAGTGGGGAATGATGTTGCAGTATACAGACTTCACCTGTAACAGTGTCCTGTGTAAGACTCCTGCTGGGATGGGTGTTTGCCCAGTAAGGAGAAGTCACAAGCAGTTAAAAAGCTGTGCAAAAAAGGAAGAAAATTACATTTCTCATTTCAAATATCACATCTGAACATTTAGTTACAGAGCTACCAGATATAACAGTACACATAGTAGCAGTGGAATTCTGCATTTAAACACATAATTTTCTGCTAATAGGGGTCTACAAGGAAGTTTCCTATGACATGTATTTAAAAGCAGTCAGCCAGGTAGACTGCTCCTCCAATTAAGAAATTTTACATGGGGTTTACTTCAAAGCCATGTGAAAAACTTCAGTGAATGCCAAAGGAATTCATAAATATTTTACAGTTTGTTTCTAATGTAGGAATATATAACTGATTACCTACAATATTGTTGTATCAACATAGGGCATAGGAATTTTCAGCTGATTATAAAACCTGTTAATATTTCTCTAAATCATTTGTTGATTCCATCTTTGATTGTAAACAACAAAACTTGATCAAAGAATTATATTGGTAGTTTTTGTTTGTGAGATTTCCCTATGTGTTTGTTCTCTAGTTGAAAAGTTTGTGAAATTTTCTGTTTCCTCCCTAAGTTAATACTCACCTGAAAGAAATTTTTAACTCTGACTTTGTAAAACAGACATTGACTTTCTGTGAGCAATTTTGTTTAAGAGCAGAATTATAAACAATTCTGTCTTAGGGCAAAGGCAGTGAAAATGTTGCAGTACCTCTGTTTTGATTTACTTTTTCAATATGGCTAAAAACAGACAAAAACACCCCAATCACCACTAAAGCAATCTATGTATTACTTTTGTTGGAGTTTATAGACATGAAATAATTGTAATCTATTAACACTGTTAATAGATCAGTCTGTGTTTTACTGTTCTGCTCCTATAGGCAAATAAATGGAAGATAAAGCAGTGTAGCTGCTGCACTAATTGAATGCATTTCTCAATTATTCAAGTTAAACTCAAGGTTTTGTGCCTTTCCTTGTCATTGCCTATGTCAATGATCTATTGAGTGCGACTAGCCAAAGAGGAAAATTATTGACTTTTAATTGACTTATTTAAGTTACTATGAGATAACATTGGCTGATTGGGTGGCTTTGTCCCCTCCATTACTTTTCTTAATAAAGACTTTTATCCTAATGTTTTGGATATAAATACCCCAGTTTTAGTATATAAAGCTATTTTTATGCACTTCTACATAGCATTACATTTTTAGCAGTTACTAAAAGCTGCTTTTTTTTGCTACTGAGGTTTTTCTACACTGTAGTCCAAAGAAATATTCTCTACCTCTTAAATTGTAACACATTATTCTACCCCCTGTAAAGGCTGAGGGCTAGCTTAATTCCATGGGAACTTGGTGAGGAGCTCAACATAGGGTCCTCTAAAGTGCAAATTAAAACCTGATTTTTAATGTCCTCACACAAATTAAAAATCAAAGTATTACATTGTTTTGTGAAACTGAGTAAAGAGCAAAACCATACTTCATATTACACTAGAAATCAGGTGCCTGAAGGGACAGCAAATAAACACTGTGCTAATACAGCAATACCTTTTTATGACTGATATGATTGATTTGTTATTCTCCTGTGTACCATGGATACAGACAGAAGAACATAAGAGTTAGTGCAAAAGACATGGAGATGAAAATTCACATTTTTTTCACCAGATTTTAAGGCAAGAAATTTCTAATTCTTGTCCACTTCTTTAAATTTCAATTTCCTGAGTGGAGTTCGGTGATTTTTTTCTTATTTGTTTTGTTTCTTCTTCTTTTTTGCAGGTAAAAATTCACCTTGAGACTGAGATTACTATTGCTTCAAAATATCTCCCAGATGAAGTTTTAACACAAGACCAAAATTAGGGAACAGAGAGACCTTCTTTGAATTGGTCTGACCCTGCGAACACATTTTTCTGGGGTATAAAAAGACACACAAATTACTGGTATAAAATAACTTAGCATTTTTCCGGTTTCTGAGTGTAATTGTTTTAGTTTCTATAATCTGAAATTATAGACCTTTCTTACACAGGTAAGAGGAAAAGCTCAGTGTGTTTTTCTCACTCTTCAGCAGCAATTGCAGAGAACTGGAGTCAGGACAGAGCTTAATTCCAAGTCCTACAGCATCATCTGCTGTTCACAACATAGATATCAAAAAAATAAATTCTGTTTAGTTTAGTAGGGGAAAAAAGCCCATACTTAAGGCCTGTATGAACAGGAGTGTCTATCATTGTGAGTCTGGAGTGCAGAAAGATGGACAATTTTGATAGTCCAGGATTTTGTAGGCCAGACTTCCAGCCATGACTTGGGTAAGGCTGATGCACTGTGTAAATAAAAGTTCTTCATCCCTGAGCTGAAGGAACTGTAGTATCTGGTCTCCTCTCTGCCTTCTCCACCATGTTATTGTGAGGGATGATCACTCTGGGATCTTTCTGTCCACAAAGAAGTATTCAGTGGTAGAAGCAGTAGTCTAAGTCTCAAAGTCTTAAGGTGGATTCTACTTGTCATGGCTGACTGTCCTCATGATCTAGATAAAAATCTTAGTTCCTTTTTAAGGAGGTTAATTTGCTCCTCTGTAAAATATAAAGTAGGCAATGCTTGGACTTGGAAGATCTACAGTTCCTAGCTCCGTCTTTACCAGCTGCTTAACTTTGGGCACTGTCTAGTTCCCCAGTTTCCCTGCCTGTTAGACATGACCAACAGTTTCTACTTTGCTAAGAATAATTCAGCTATGCATTGGCCCTTTGCTAGCTCTCTGGAAGATATGAGACGTCAAAAAGACTGAGATGCTTATGTAGCCAGATGCTGAAGAAATCTACCTGCATTTGATAGAATACAGTTGGATACATTTCAGCTTTGTCACCACAGAAAGACCTCCCTACACCCAGGATACATTTCAGTGGCAGCTGAGGACAATGAACCCATGAGATGAGTGAGAAAGATCTAACCTAATGAACACTGTTGTATTGCACCACAGAGATTCTGCGAGAAAATGTTAAATCCAATGGTTCTTATAATGTAATGACTTAATATGTTTACTTGAGTAAATTTTCTCTCTTTAAAAGACCTGTGGGATAGATTTAGATAAATAAGACATGCTATGTTTCTGCTTTCAAAGGCATTTTTTGCACTCTGTTACATGAATTGTTGTATTGCACTAGGCTTCATTTCTTCCCAGCATATTCCCGACAATGAGATCTCCCCATTAGTATTGCCTGTTCAGTGTTTTTAAAATGAAAATAAGAGTCATTGCATTTATTGCTGCTGTTATGCCACTAACTAGTGGTTAAACTACAAAATTAAATATTCTTGCTGGATCCTGCAAGTTAGTATTGAAAGACCTTAATGTTTTTAGTCTGTAGGTGCTACCTGATGTCAGTGCTCCATAGTCAATGTCCATGAACAGCTGTACAGAATCAAAGTTATGATGTCATCCATTTCCATATGATGTCAGCAGTCTGCTATTAGCTGCAGTAAGAGATGCTGGAAGGATCTTTGTGTACAAAAGTGTCTAGGTTCAACAAGACAGGAATCTGCGAAGGAGGGCTAAAGCCTCCTGTGCAATGGAGAAGGTAAACCCCCCCCCTCCGAATTACTAGGAGTTTTAAATCAAAAGGCTCTCAGGCAAAGATATGGGAATGGGAGTAACAATTCTTTACTAGGAGAAAACTAGACAACAATTTAAAAAGGCAAATGCAATCGGTACAAACAAAACCAGTGAAAAAAGTCCAGAACCTGAGGATTCGGGGTGCCAGTAGCAGTCCTGCTGGGATAATTGCTCCCCTTGCAGTGGTTGATGAACTGCAGCTGCAGTGGTGATCTTTAGAAGGGTACAGTTTTCCTCTGAAGATCTGGTGGCAGTGGGGCCGGTCTTCCTCTGCGCCGGGGTTGCCTCCGAGCTCCGCCGCCGTCGCCTCCACGCGCTCCGGCTGCTTCGCTGCGAGTGCCGCCGAAGAGAGCTGCTTCTCTGGCAATCCCCCAAAGTAAAGAGCTGCTCTGTCCCCAAAAAGGTACCCCCTTATACAATAATAGAGTGCTTGGCTTCCCCCTCTGGGTGGGACCCCTCACAATGGGATGGTGTTACATTTCCCAGCCCGGCAGTGAGTCAGTCAATAGTGTATAAACAAACCATTGCCTCTACGGGGCAAACCATTGTCTTTGGGAGAGATAACAAAACCTGCCCAACCTTTTGACAGATGGCAAATAGAATACAAGCTTATCTTACAACCTAGGACAAAAAGAATCTTTGAAGTCACTGTCTCTAATACTGCATAGTTTCATTTTATGATGGTGCTGGAGGTCAGGTAAATGGTGGCAGAACAACATACAGTATTACTGATTTGAGGAAATGGGCCCAAGATAACCTAAGCTACCAAACATTTGGCCTCTGTGGGGCATTAAAATATTAAAGTAAAAAAAAAAAATTAATTCAAGCATCTTATCTTGGTGATCTCTATTATACTATTATACTTTATTATACTACTATTATGCTGATCTTTATTATACTATTTCTGAAGTAGTTTTCTGCTTTCATGAACACTGAAGGTATTAAACAAGACTATTATTTATCCATGGCTAGTTTAGTCAAAGGGGATTCACTTGAAAAGCTTCTTCACAGTGCATTTTCTTAAGGCCAGCTTATTAAATCCTACTGTCAGTCTTTTTGGGGTTTTTTTTGGGGGGGGGTTTTTTTGGTTTTTTTTGTTGTTTTTTTGACCCCTTAAATTTTGTTGACCCCTTAATACTGCATTTGCTACCATACAAATACAGTTATGTAAATATTTCCTTGGGTCTTTAAGCCCTTCATGGTACACTTGAATTGTCAAAGAGCTTAGCACTCTGTCATTGTCCCATGTCCTTGTTTCTTGATTATTCTTAGAGCACTTTTATTACATTGTTAAAACACAGGGCAGTTACTACAGGTATAATGAAGGAGTGCAGAAAAAGAAAAAATATTTTAATAATCTTACAGCAAATATATTAGGGCTTATGACAAACACTATGTATTGTGGATGTTCTGCTGGGAAAAGGGACCCTTAGAGGATTGTTGATTCAGGCCACTCTCCTCTGCATGGCAGGGCAGGGATAGGCCCCTGAGGCCAGGGCCCTGGGCAATGTAAAACCACAGAACTGCAGGTCCCTCCAGGCTACACGGATGAGCCCCATTTAGATCCCCTGGGGAGACAGAATTCCTGCCATTTGGTGACCTGCAACCAGAGGTCAGCCATTGCCTTAATATCAGTCCAAGTCCATTTTAGCAGGATTTAACCTGAACCATGAAAACACAAGACATTTCTTGCAGCTTCACAGGCTCCCTGTACATGTACATATTACATTCTAAGTTATTAAAACAATCTTTGTTTCCTAAATGACAGCAGAAGAATTTGATTCTCTCCTTCTACCTTTGAACATAAAATAATAAAAAATAGGCATGATTCTCTTCCTCTACGGAAAATCATGATCTACAGACAATCACTCTTCAGTCATTCCCCACTCTTAATACAGCACTTGTCTTTATACAATCCAGCACCTGATCCCCAGCAGTACAGGATGTAATTTCATATTCCATACAGATTTCTTCCACTCTGCAAGTACATGTGCAGCACGCACATGTGGCTCGCTGGCGTTTTCACATCAGGAATCTTCTCTTTCTTCAGCAGTAATGGGTTCAAGCAAGCTGCTAGATCCAAATAAAACAAGGTTCTCTTTTTGTCCTCGTGAATTTCAACTAGTGTGTGTTGCTTTGAACTTGAATAAAGAAACAGGGAAAACAGAGCTACACACCTGCATACTTAAAACAGACCTGTCCTTTTGCACCTAAAACAAAAAAAATTATTAGAACCTGTCAGATATAGACAGACAGATTCAGGAGATTACAGCTTCATAGGTCAGTAGGAGGGAGCAGCAGTAATAAAAAAGACAGATGACCTGCGGTACTCCTGATAGTCACTGCTATATCAACAGAGGTGCAAGTGTTTGTACCACATCTGGGCGGCTGATACCATTGTTCTGAAGGTGTTGCCTGAATGATGAGTGACACTGCCCTAGACAATGCACTGTGGGGCGTATGTGGGGACAAATGTTGTTCCCCATAAAGTCTCTCTCTCACACAGAGCTGCCCAATCCTTTGTGGTCCAGCAGGGACCTTTTTGCTGCTATAACCCTACATGTAAAAAAACGTGTTACAGCAAACATTATGCAGTCTCTTACTGATAAGACCAGTCTCTTTCATGCTCAGTTAGAGCATTTTTGTTATGCCAAGAGTTCTGAGAGACACACTGTAATCAAAGAATCTTGAAGGAAACTTCTCCTTTAATAATGATCTTGCTTCCTTTCTTCTGTTCTCCCATAATGAAAGAAGTGACATTTTTCATTAATAAGAAGGACTGGAGTCACTGAATATCACAGTACACTGCTGCTGTTTCAGTGCAAGCTTTGTCTCATTGACAGTTGCTGTCACAAGCATCAATAATTTAAAGCCACAGACACTGTGAAGTTGTAAATAATTTAAAAATGTAATTCATGTCCGTTCTTATTGGTGCAGCTCAGTCAGGATCCAAATATTTTTATACCTGTGTTAGTATTATACTAAGGAGCAGACACAATAGGCAGCCTGCAGCAGTTCCCTCAAAACAGTTCCCTCAAAACTATTATTTTTATTTAGTTAACATTTCAATATTATGTACTTGAGAGCACAAGTTCTAAGATACTCTAGCATATTGAAGCATCAGGTTCTGAAGTTCATTCAGTCAAAGGTTCCCCAGAAGAATGGAAATATTACTAACTCATAGAAAGCCCCTAAATAAATAATAATTTTACACACACGCCAAAAAACTCACAATAAAAGCAAGCAAGAAAAAAAAACAAAGAAACAAACAAAAAAAAACCCCCACAAATCTAGAGCTTTTGTTGCTTGCCAGAATGTTATACAAAAAATATACCAAATCAAAGGATGTTTGAGATGTGCTGCACCTAATAATTCTTCCTCAAAGGAACATTAAAATAAGCAAAACCTAAAAACTAGCAAAAAAAAAACCCAACCCACAAACAACAAGAATAACAGGAATAATTCTAAACTTACCTGGTTCTTGAAAGAGCTACATAGGTTTTTTTTCCTCTTCACAAAATTAAGAAATACTGGTTGCAAAGACACTTTGTAAAGTTTTACTTAAGGAAAACTTCCTGACAAGGTCTCTTTTGAACAAATTCAGATTCCTTTCCTGATATGAAGCATTCATAAATTAGATTCTAATTACTTATCAGGGTAAAAAGCGTTGGAGCTATGCAAGCCTCCCAAGTGACATGTGCTTCAGAACCACAGGCATTAGAGTATAATTGAGATTACTGAGGGGGTACGTCTTATTTGTAAAAGGAAACATCAAAAAAAAAAAAAATGCAGTTATGCTCAAGAGAATATTCCTGTCACCAATGTCATTTGCATGCATTAATATTTTTGCCTGTACATGTAAAGTTACTGAGTAAGGCTGTTGAACTTGTTACTCAGTTACATTTTTTTTTTTAAATTAAGATGATGGAAGTCTTCTAACCTGGGCCTCATATAGGGTTTGGGCTTGTTTATTGTTTTGTTTTTTGTTTTCCTTGTCTTTCATTACAAGAAGAAAAAGTTATGAATTTTTCTAAGTGTTGATGCTATTGCTTTAATTGACTATCCTGGGGAGTGGGAAACCTTGTCTCTGACAGAAAGTCTTTGGTGCATCTCTCTTTAGTACCAAGTTAAGTTACTTGTCACTATACGACACGTGAAAGCACAACGCAAGCCACTGCTATTGCAAAGGTATAAAAAAGGAAGTTTTATTTCTGACTCCAACATTTATACTTTTCCAAAGGTGACAGTGGATTGGAGGGTGAACATACCACCTCTCCAACAACACTGGACAAACCACCAGTACATCAAACCTCTCTGCCTCCATGAAGGAATGCAAAACAATAGGTTGTTTAGTTGTGTGAGAAAGTTTTCTACAAGAATGTAAACTCAGTAGGCTTTAGAAAATCTTAAAAATCAGGCAACCCCCTCTTCCAGTCTCCTCTTAATAGCATATAGTGTCTGGCAGACATATCTAGTGTCTGGGATGGATGTGTCTTAGAAAACAGGCAAAACTCTCATAATCTCCCAGCACATGGTGCTCTTTGTGTTACAGCTGATTAATGGGTAACAGTCAGGAGTAAAGTGCTGGGTGAAGTGCGTCACTGTGCAATATAATCAGCAATAAAATTGTTATAGAGCATGAGCTGCTAGCTTCAGTTAGTCTACTCTCAGAAGGTTTTTAATTATTTGAATCAGGGTGGAAACATCCAACTACTGGAACTGGATTTGAAAATCTTCTGAAAACATTCATTAGTCTTTCCAAATGTGGCCTTTAGCTCTTTATAGGTATGGAAATGCTAAATACTTTTTTTCAGATAGTTGGAGTAATTAAGAACATTGAGATAAATGCATTCATCATTCCTGCACAAGACTCTATGATTATCTCAAAATACACAAATAAATTAATGCAATAATAAGTTGATATATAGATCCACATGTCACAGAAATGTCTAGGGTTCTCATTGTATGTTTGATGGGCATTTCTTAATCTGAATACAAAGGTCTGGTTTTATGCTGTAATAATTGGAAATCCTTAAATTAGATCTTTCTATAAATGAAAATGTTTACAGTAATTAGCATGAAAATCTTAGACTGTGTTATCTAGTAAAGAGGGTTTCATGGTTCTTACCAAGCTTGGGTCCTACAACATATGTCTGGTATTTTCCAAATGACATCAAAGAATTTTTTACCATTTCTCCTTGCCTTTGAGGAGAAAAGAAAGCTCAAAATAGCCAGTTACCAATTCTAATTCATCACATTACTAAATCTTCTTTAAATTATAATTCCTCTTGCACTGCACATTTGTGTGCAGGATACAGAGCTTTCTTTTTCTAGCCCGATTTTTTAGGTAGTTATTAAAGAGAAAACTTTAAAATACCATTACCATAATGGTTCCTAAGCATTAAGTTTTATGTGTTTTACAAATATCCAAGGCTCCAACATCTCTGTCCTTGATGAACTAGAAATCCCACAGAACCTTACACTGGAGGAAATTATGTCTTTTCTCCAAATTGCTGGAGCTGAGCACTGACCAACCAGAATAGCTGTTGTTCTCCATTTCTGAAGTTGTTCACATAACAATTGTAGATAAATAACATTTATATAAGCAGCCTCTTAATGTGTTATCAGATCCCACTAGACTTATTGTTGATGTGACACTGGCTTAGCATTACTTCACCTGATGTCTGGTGTCATGTTAGAGGTTCACTGCTAGCTTTCCCTGAAGCTGGAGAGAACTTGACTTCTTGGGTACAGAAGTATTTTCCTGATGATGCTTGAATTTTGCATCAATTACACAGTGTGACAAGGTATTCAATTTAGGTGTCCAGTGAAGAGCTTGAACCTAGGCCAGTTAAATTTGTTTTTTGCTGTCTTTAACTGCTTAGTAGGCAACTGCGCTTGAAAATTGGTTGTACTATGAGAATTTGATATAACTTAGGTTCCTTAGATGTTTTAAGTAATCATGGAACAGCTTGGGGAGGGTAGGGGGAAGTGACCTTAAAGACCATTGAGTTTCCACCTTCCCCACCATAGGCAAGGATATCATTCACTAAATCAATCCAACCTGGCCTTGAACACTTCCAGGGATGGCACATCCAGTTTCTCTGGGCAATCTGTGCCAGTGTATCACTACCCTCAGAGAAAAGAATTTCTTTCTAAGAACTAATTTAAACCTGTCCTCTTTTAGCTTAAAACCATTGCCCCTTATCCTGTCACTATCTGCCTTTAAAAAAGTTGCCTCCTTCCTTTAATAAACACCTCTTAAGGCAACTGAAAGGCTTCAGAGAGGCCTTCATGGGACCTCCTCCAGGATGAACAACTCCAACTCAATCAGCCTGCCCTTGTAGAAGAGGTTCTCCACTCCTCTGAGCATCTTTGTGGCCTCTTCTGCACTTGCTGTAACAGATGTAACATCTTTCTCATGCAGAGGACCCCAGACCTGGATGTGGCACTACAGGTGGGGTCCTATGAGAGCAGAGAAGAGGGGGACAATTACCTCCCTCAATTTGCTGGCCACACCTCTTTTGAGAACGCCCAGGGTACCATCTGCCTTCTGGGCTGCAAGTGAACTCTCTTGGCTTGTGGCCAGCTTTTCAGTTACCAATTACCGATTACCACCAGAACCTCCATGTCCTTCTCAGCAGAGTTGCTCTCACCAAGTTCTTCTCCTAGTCTGGACTCATGTCTGGGATTGCCCTGAGCCAGGTGCAGCACTTTGCACCTGGACTTCTTGAACTTAATGAGATTCTTATGAGCCAACTTCTCAAGTTTGTCCATGTCCCACAGATGGCTTCTATTGTGACAACTGCACTGCTCAGCTTCATGTATCTTAAATTTGTTGAGGGCACACTTGATTTCATTATTTCATTGATAAAAATATTAAAGAGCACTATCCCAAGACAAAACCCTGAGAGACCACTCATCGCTGACCTCTTCCTGAACATAGAGCCATTGCCCACAACTCTCTGGATACATCCACCCAACCAATTCCTTATCCATTGAAAAGGCCATCCATCAAATCCATGTCTCTCCACTTAGGAGATAAGGATCTCTTGTGGCACCATGTTAAAGGCCTAACAGAAATCTTGATAGCTGACATCTGTTGGTCTTCTGTTGTTGACTGTTGCCATCACTCCATCAGACGATTGGTCCTGACCAGCAAACTGGTCAGGCAACTTTCCCTAGCACTCACTGGTGCTTCATCCTGTGGCTTTATTACACCTACAGTCCAACACTCTATGCCTAGAATAGAAACATGCTGCTCTTTTATATTTTCAGTCACTTCTCTGGGTCTTATCTGAGTTAGATATTAAGAAGAAAGGGTGGAAGGAAAAATGGACAAAGAGTGGGATCAAAACAGACAAGTTCAGAGCTGGAGGCATCAGGTTAAGAATTCTGAGGAAAATTGGTTTTTACCTGAGAAACATGAGAAACTTCATGGGAACATGAGAAACTTCATAGGTAGAGAATGTGCAGTGAAATCCATTATATTGTATGCTTGTTTATGTACTAGAGTAATTTCACTACTTCCAAAACTTCAATAAATAACAGTACTTACCTAACAAGAACATTGCTTTTCAGAAAGTTATTTCAAGTAGACTAATATTTATCTATTTCATCCATATTCTGACTATGACACCTACAGGCCAGAGGAGAGCTGTGCAAGACAGTGAAAGGTATTTTCAGGAGAAAAAAAAATCATTGTCCACTCCAACACAAGAAAAAATATTTATGATGTAGTATATACCACTTCTGTTATTGAGCTAATAACAGTGCTGAATTTGCATGCTTTAATTTCTTTTAATTTGAAGTGAAGCAAACAACTGCTTTCCTAAATCTCTCCAAGGATATATTTAATAGCATTTCTGTAGTTTAGTGAGAAAGAACTTTACAAAAGGGTTGTGCAATTCCTGAAAAGTCTACATTGCTCCATATAAGGAAGCACAGAATGTTAAATATAGTGCTTTTCACTAATGGCTACTGAAAAGTTACTGCCTGAAGAAAACTGGGACAGTTTTTATCTTCAAACTGAAAGAGGTCAGGAAAAAAGGAGAGTTTGCCACAGGGTCAGGGATGCTTTAATTTATGTTTGCCACTTGGTCCCACGAAAACAATGAATTTAAGTTGCCTTGGGCTGGTGAGGCATGGTGTTCAACCAAGCTGTGATTACAGCTTTGGTAGTGACTCTACAAAATGAAAATTTGTTCAGGAGAACTTGACCACACAAGGACGGAGGCAAGGTGTCAATACAGAATAAAGAAATAGAAAAGGCATGGTAAAATTTTTATCTGCTGGGGGACAGAATGTTCATTAGTCATGTTTTTTCCCTGTGATCTCCTTAAATGTGTCACATTACTGAGGAAACTACTTGGATAATACATTACATCCAAAAGATCAACTTAACACCAGTCATAATAATTAATAATGTTCTCTCTTTATAATGTATGCTCTTTATAATATACGTTCTTTATAATGTACAGTACAGACACAACAGCCTTAATTAGGCATCTGAGCTGCTGCCCAACACTTCTGACCTTTTTGTTGTGCATGGCAATTATCTGGTGTCTGTTTTCAGGGTTTCCAAATCTTCTAGTCTTTGCTTTGTCCTCCTCTTCTTTCTTTCACAGAACAATTTCTGATTCTTCTTAAGTACCCCTCAATACTTCCCAATGGTAAAAACCATATCCTGGGAGAGAAAATAGGAAGTTTATTTTAATCTACTCTGTGAAAGAAGTGGAGACTAGAGTAAAAATTCTATTTATTATAGTGAGAGACTTCTAACCATGATAGCTGTTAATATTGCCATTACTAAAAGAGAGATTGAATTATTAGGTATCTTTCACCACCAACTTCATTTACCATCTTCTCTGGTTACTCTGGATTTAATTTTGTTTACCAGAAAACAATTTTTCTCTTCTAGTCTACACGAAATAATCGGTACCACAGCTGACTTTTATTCACTGTTAAATTTTAACAAATTGCTATATATATAGATATAACTAATTCCTGTTTGCATTGTGTCCTTTGAGACAATGGTCTATGGCCTCATTCTCAATTTACTTAAGCTTTCCTGCAGTATCTTTTCTTGAGACTTACTGATTCACAGTTGAAGAAAAATAATTCAGTTAGCTTTAAGACAGAAAAGACTTTTGGAACTAATCTTCCAGGTTTACTAAGGCTATTATTTGCTTTTATTCTCACTATATATATTTATGTAGCTGTGTTAATTACATTTTGGTTGACTTTACATGAAGAGCATATCTCTGATTATTAGCTGAATTTTGCAAGATTAACACTCAGAAGTTTTTCATGTCAGTTTCTACATCTGTACATGGAAGGATTATAATTTCTAGAAAGGTGTCCTTTTGCTGGAAGTTTGTCAAAAGCTCTTCCAGTGTCCTCTGTGGGAAAAATCTTTTTGAGGACATATGACCCAGCTTCTATTCATAAAGCTTCAGCCATTAAAGATTGAAAAAAACTACTCCATTATCTGGAATTATGAAAGATTTCTCATGGATTCCAAAATTTTTGTCTGTCTTTCCTATTCCAGGAAAGGATTGGAATGGAAAGGTGAGGGAGTGGGGTGGAAAGATCAATATTGGCAAGGGAAATAATACTATAATGTTGGTGTCCCCTCCTTTAAATGAAGGGGTAAAATTTGTTTTTCATACAAGAAACCACCTTTCTTCAACCAGTTCTCACCTCAACAGTGAGGGCTGAACCTTGGCTCAGTGGATCTAACTCAAATCAGTCTACTCTTCTGAGACTGAAAGATTTAGGTAGATATTGCTTCTTATACAGCTCCTGTATTAGGCTTATTATCCAAAGTTAGGCACTTTGGGCTTCTCTGTGTAAATGTCTCAGGCAATGAGAATTTAAAGACAAGGATCTACTTTAGCTTGTTTCCTAACTTTAAATCGGTACATTTAACACTAGGAACACACTAAGATACACATTTTGCTTGAGAATCTTATCTCTAAAACTAAAATAGAGATCAGTTCAGGCTTTTCTCTTACACTATTATTTGCAATCATAATGTGCTTTCTTTACGCTTAGCAAACAATTGTCTGTGATGTTTAATATTGCTCAGTTTCCTCTTTCACATCTTCATCATACTGACACTCAAATCAGAGATAGAAAAAGAAATTCCTAAGAAATACTATGACAAATGAAGACCATCTGGTAGGCATAAACATAAATGAGATGCAAACCAAAAATCTCATTAAACATTGACTCAATCCAGTATACATGCAAAGTCTCAAAACAACAGAATTATTTTGTGGTGAGTCATGTGTACCAGTGGGGTACTATGCAGAGTGTGATTAATTTTTACAGTCTAATGAATTTCCTCACCAAAAAAAAAAAACCAGTCCAAATTTATTTTGCAGTATCAGTCTTAAATTTCATTCATTCATTTACTCTAAAGTACATTTGTTGTGGTTTTTATTTATGACACTATACTGGGAAATATGTTTCATAAGCCTAAACATATTCTCATTATTTTAGTTTCAGAATCTGAAAAGTTCCTTGCTTTCTGTTACAGAGCAGGAAAATGCATACAGCAAGAAGACAGTAACATACTTAAGGTAAGGCCGCTACTTCTGATCCAGCAAATTGGCCAATTGTCCAACATCAATTGCCCATAAAAATTGGACAGAAGGTTATTTTTGTTGCAGATATAAAATGCCACTGAACAGCCCCCACCTTAACACTGAGGACTACCCCATGTCCAGCATTTGGCTGGGGCACAGGGGTTGAAATCCTGCATACTTAGTCAATTGTTCAATTGATGTCAGCAAAGTTACATCCAAGGCCCATGTCTCAGTACTACACCTTAAAGAATAGGGCAGGAGAGGTAGCAAAGGGATGACTGGACTTTTTGCAAGTCTCCTAACAGCTAAGTGAAGGGAGAACCTCATATGTAGTCTTCTCTCAGAAATAAGGTTTAGCAACCAGCAGTTAATCTGTCAAATAAAGGGTTTATTCTCACTTTAAAGAATCTTTCTGGTTTCCATTCCTGATAACAACGAAAAAAAAACAACCCAAAAAACCAAAACCCACAGTGGAATAGATTTAATTTCAGGAGATTTCCAAATTACAGAAAAATTATATTATTTATTGATATTTAATGAACGAGTGATACATGCTATTACATAATTTAGTAGCAGTGTTCTTTTGCATGGCTTTAGATTCTGTAGATATTTTCACATAGTACCTCTATTTTTCTTCACCCCCCCCCCCCCCCAAATACTTAGGAAATGTCCATTGAATGGAATAGAAACAGAACATCTATGATCTCACTCACTTTTTTGATTGGGTTCAGATACTTTGAATATACTATGTTCTAGCCATATGGCAACATGAGATCCAAGCCCACAGAGGTTATTGAGTGGTTATTTGCTTTCCTCTTAGCTCGTGGGAATGTGAGGGATTAGGCCTTTTCTAAGTTCTCAGCTACAGAAGTCACAATGAATGTTTCATCTTACAAATGGTTCTGCTATCAGCAGAAATCCCCCCATGCTCTATAGCACCTGTCAAAGCCACATCATATATATGGCATCTGCTGTGAAAATGTGGTAAGCTGTAAGTGTGGAATAAATTACTGGTTTCTTAGTCTTTATGACGGAGTTCATAATTGTCTTATTTGACAATACCATCTCTACCTCAGCTGAGCTCTAAGGCTACGTGGTCCCCACAATTACTATCTTATAAATATCAAGGATTGCTAAAGAAGATGATGTGCCGTGTGAACAGGAGAGAGATACAAAAATGTCAGGTTTTGGGGATCCATTTTCCCACACAGTCTGCACTATGCTAACAAGAGCATTCAGTTGTGTATTCAGTATTAAAAAATACCACCTGTACCACAGGAAAATGTTACCACATCCTTCTCCTAACACTTTTGCCATCAAAATTGCATTTATCTGGTGGCTACATTCCAAGTTCTGTACCCTCCCGTATAATTCACTGTATTCTCTACAGGCAATATTTGCTTTTATTTCCCCAAGTGAAGCAAGATTTTTCCCAGTCTGCCCTCTTTCACTCTTTATTTTATGCCACACCAATTCTTCTGTACTAATTTCAAACACTCTTTGGTCCCCATTCTCATAGAAGGACCAATGGGTACTAGTGGCCCTTCATCACTTCCATTGTTTACCAGTCTCTGGTTAGAACTCATTGCATCATTCTTGCAAATGATGCATTACAAGAATTCTCATCCTTTACTGCTAAAATAAATTATTCATGTTCTTTATAAAAAGAGCATTTTTATTGCTGCTGACTAAATAATATGCCAAAAATACATAGTCTGCAATATGTTTTGCCCATTAATCATTCCATGAATTATTAAGAAATATTTGTATTAGGTAACTGTATCTGGAACTAGTTCTTTGGAGTCAGAGAGATAGATAAATATCCTCTTAACATAGATTCTTGGACTGGGACATGTGGGAGGTGGTGTTGGTTGCTTGCTATAGGTATTATGGGAAATACCTAAGAGCTAAAAAAAAAATAGAAAATATGCTTTTCTTGTATTTACGGGGAGATTTTTTTCTTTCCCCTTCCTTTCAGCAAAAGAAGTCGCTGCAGTTCAGTAATGAATTTGTTGTACACTGAATCCAGACTGAATCTCCAGGAGAGGGAGACAATGAATAGGCCAGTAGAAAGGATTGAATGCTGATGTCAATTAGACCAAAACCATGAAAAAAATGAGGGGCTTCAGTAGTTGTTCTTCATAGCCACCTCAGTTTAGTATGTAAGGGAATGCTTCTGTTTTATTGCAATAGTAAATTTCAGAGCCCAGAGAAAGAGAGAATATTGGCATTTCAATCAGGGCAGCTTCACACACATGCAGCCCACTCAACTCAGTGTTGAAAGCTTTATGAAGGCAAGTGTGTAGGATATCAAGAGATTACTTACAAGATTCTAAAGGATGGATTTTTACAAAATCCTTATAGTACTGCCTGGTGCCCTTGTTGATGTGAATTTGAAACACACTAGTGAGCTCCTCAGAGTCTGCAGACAATACTCATAAGTATCAGTGTGTACATGCCTACCTACATTTAATACAACAAACAGACAAATGCTTGTTTCAAATACAGTGATAAAGTGTCAATATTTGAGATTTTTTTTAAAAATCAATGGTGTTTGTAAGGGCTACGAATAATTTTCATTGCCCCATCAGTCAATCAGGAAGCAAGCTTTGTCTCTGTTTTAGCTTCTGAAAGGAAACTGGAATCATTGCACAGAATATGGCAGTGGCAATCACAAACAAGACAAGGTTTTATGGTCTCAAGTAATCACAGACTGCACCATCCTATGTCTTAGTATGGTCTGAGAACATTCTTAAGAAGCTAATATTGCATGAGGAGACAATGTAACCCTCAGCACTATATACTCTTTCTTGCTAGGAAAAAAAGGGACCTATTCCACCTGTGCTAAAATGATTCTCAGAGGACCTGAAGATTTTCCTTGGCCATATAATTAAATAGCAATCTCTTTAATAAACTATAAATTACTTTGCCAAACATTGTGATAAAGGGTGGTCCTCAATGGAATGCAACAATACACACACCAAAAAAAGTTTTAATTAGTTACTTTATTCAGAAAAATATTCTAACTGTAAAACTTTAGAGTCCTGGGAACAGAACTGACAGTTAATTTAAGTTTATATCAGGTTTATAAATAACAAGAACAGACATTGATATTAATATTTCACACACAGGTAATACATATTAACATATGATCAGTTTGTAAATGCAACATAATTAAAATTATAGTACAGTTCCCATTTTTAGATATATTTTTCACCTCAGTTGATGTATCTGAACAAAGCTTCTTTTAGAAATTGATGCCTGTATGTGAGTTAGAAAGAGAAATGACTGGAATCTGGGTGGAAGTAACCCATTTTTATAGAGAGCTTTTGTCATCTCGGAGAACAGATTGCCTCAAATCAGTTTCCCTTATATTTCATCTCCTATAACTTGGAGTTCCTGACATGCTACCATGGAATTTGATTCCTTGCCTTCACATGCTGCTGAATTCATTCTGGTTTTGCTTATGTAAATTGCTGCATTACTTGTAAAATTGTTTAGTTGCAATTAGTCAGCTGATGCATTGAGTCAGTAGTAAAATACAATCCATAGTATAGTTCATAATTTTTTTTTTCTAGTTCTTTGAAGAACTTTGAAGCTCTTTACTGTTATTTAAAATACAATGCATGGTGTGCCTCACTGAACCACTCATTGCTTTTGGATGAGCAAAAAAAGGCAGCTTCAGGCTTTGAATGTATCACATGTTTACTCTGAAGTTGGGGCCAAGCTTGCAACATGAGCACTGACATTTCAATTTTCTTAAAGAACTAGCAAGACTTCCTCTGCAAAATATTTGACCAGAAAGTTCTCTGTGATTCTGCACACTGAGAACTGTGTTGCCCTGAGTGCAAACCCACAGAAATGAGTAACTATCTCACTAGCCTCAATAGTTTTTCTCGGTTTAAGTCAGGGTGATAGATACTGACTACAACAATTCAATTAAAAAAGTACCTAATGTTACTTGTTTACATGGCAGTTGATTGTTGGGTCAAATTAACTGCACTTTTTTGTTCCTGAGCAAGATAATGTGGCAAAGTTTGGGCAGGTAACTGCATGTAAATTTACATAGTTAAGTTTGTGAAATAAACTTGGAATAGATGTGAGAAACCTTGCTCGGTCTCTTACAGATTAGTGAGTAATGCTCAAGACATGTCCATGGAACATTTCATCGTTTGAATGACAAAGTCCCTGTCCATTTGGCTGCATGGCACCTGCACTTGCTCTTCAAGACAGCACCTTCCACTGACACCAATGGTAATTGTAAAAGAGGAGCATACCTGTACTCACAGGTCTGAGAAAATAACCCATGGAAGTGATAAAACCCCATTCAAGGGAAAGCAGGAGAATAAATCCCTATTTAGCTACTATCTGAATGCTATCATTTTCAGGTAGTTGAGCATAACTCAGAGCCAGAAGCATACTTGCTCTTCCAGCACTGGTTAAGAGGATAGGACTAAGAATGGGAGAAGAAAATAAGCTAAGAGAAGGGAAAGTTGCTGCCCAATTGACCTGCCAGGGATGGTGCAGTAATGTCAAACACGTCATTTGGCTGTGGCAGCAGTTTTAAGATAAAAATGGACAAAAGGGGCATAAACATTTTTCCATGTCCAGCATTATACTATCCTGGACAATTATTTTTGTCTCAGCTAGCAGAGGGACCTTAGGTAGCCATTTACAGGTGACAATGGCTCTGCAGGAGACTGTAGCTCCCTGTAGAAGAGTCCCAAGAGGCCCAGCAATGCCAGCTCACTTTCTTCCTCAGCTGAGATATGAGTTGCCCAGCAGCCTTTGTTCAAGCACAGCCAGCCAACCAATTATATGCTGCAGATAGGGCATACATGCTGTACTGGAGTTGCTCACAATCCACATGTAACTCAAAAGCCACCATTTAACCACCCTTGTCATAACCTCAACCTTTCTGAAAACTGTGCATTGCCACTGAAACAATTGTTTTCTCCTGGTATCAGGTGCCAATAAAATCACTGCACTCCACAAGTTTTATGACTTCTAGCAGTTCTACTCACTTCAGACAATTGGATCAGCATTGTACAGCTGCTATTCCTGCAGTTTGTCAGCATTTGCCTGAGTTTATACAAAGGATAACACAGAGAGAGCAATTTGTCTCCTTGCCAAAAGAAAAGAGCTGGCAATTCTCTCCTGTGGAAGAAATGAAGTGTGACAAAAATTCTGCATAATTTGAATAGATATGTAATTCACTGGGGAAATCCATAAGTGGAATACAGCATTCTCCTTGGGCCAATTTCATTTACAGTAAACTTTTGCATATTATGATCAAGTATTATACAAACAAAAAAAAGCAGCTCTGCATAAAAAAACCCCTCTTATTTAAGGATATATGAGTCAGAAAGCTTTGGAGTCCTGATTTATTGATGATACAAATCCAGTGAGACTCATCTCTAATATTACAATTTCAGTAGACACATGATTCAGTTACACAACTAAAATGTAGAACTCATTTAATTTCCTTGCCCTTATTGACATAACCTTTTTCTGTTCATGTGGAATTTCGCACTGTGGAAAGCTCATTGTCAACAGATTGAAGACAATTAGGAATATTCCTTCCTTGTTTCTCTGTTGTATATTCTGAAAATAATAGTGTAGTCCCATAATACACTCTGTTCTGTCAACATTAATTTTGAGCTGGGATGGGTATACAGTTCATTTTTATCTCAGCCATACTATCTTTTTTATGGTGTTAGAGTTATTATCAAAACTCCAGAATTAAAATGTGGGTTACTTTTAGGGACAAAAACTTTTCTTATTTGAGGAGCAAACTAAGGAAAATGACAGAAGATAATTGTTTTGGTACTAATAAAGTGTACCTTTTGCTCTGCTTAGTATGCAGCAGTGCAGAGTACAGTTTTCCAGACTGCAAGCCCTGAGGACATTCAAGGAAAGCCTGGGGAAAGCACGGGGGGGGGGGGGACGGAGGGGACGGAAATACTCCTTTACTTAGCCACTTCCACTTGCAATTTGGTTTAAGCCCAGCTGCTGGCAGTTCATGAAACAACATGAAAGGTTGCTTTGTGAGGATCTGAAATGGTAATGATTCTGCAAATAAGAAAACTGTCCTGTTGTAATATTTAACTATCAAAGTTCTGTTGCTTTGGTTATACAGGTGAAGCAAGAAGCAGAAAAAGTATCCTCTCCCTTGAAAATACTTGTGTAAGAAGTAATGGCAAAAGAGCTATTAAGACTCCTGTGGTGCTTGGAAGTGAATGTTAGACATCTACCTTTGATACCTTCTTTTCTATATCCTTCCATTTTCTTCTCACATTAAATGTGACATTTTGACCCAGCATTGTTGTTGCAATATTATTGTATGCTATTAAAGAAGAGAGAAGTGATTTCACAAAAAGCAGATAAGTAATTCATATATATTAGTTACCTTCATCAGAAGAGGGTGACAGGGCTTCGCTAGTAAATTGTATTAATACCTGTATGAGAGCTATTACAGGAAAATACAGAAGTGTATGTTTATTACCATGCCCTGGTAATACTCATTGATTCTAGAAGTTTATTTTAACCCTCTTGTTCAGTTTAAGGGCATTATAGTCTCCTATGCTGTGAGCTGCAATATTTAAAACCTCATTAAGCCTATGACCTTGCACTTAACCTCTTTGCTCACTGTTTCCTTCTCTGTGGTAGCAAAGTATTTATGTGCTGGAGGTCACTGTATTATTATTGAAATTCAGCCAGCAATGCACAACCCCACGACCCTGTGCATGAAGAAAAGATGCACAGATCCAAGATCAGGACAGAGACGTTGACTGCATGTGAGAGTCTTTCTTGATGCTGTTGTAGGCAGTCCTACTAATGCCCTGTTATCATGATATTCATGGAAAACAGCCTAGAATTTGACTAGGCAGTAGAGCCACATACCCAGAAAAGACTACAGACCTGACCATAGAATATGTACACACTTTGGGAGAGACTTTAAGGCTCTTCAAAAACATTGGTGACAATGCATATACCATCTTTATTAAATATTGACCATTTGTATTCTCCTCACATTTTGATAGCTTGCTCTTTTTCATTATGTTTTTGTCTTGTTTACTATAGAAGACAAGTAAACATTTAAATGTTTAAATTAATTAAATGTTGCTGAAATTTATCCAAATACCATTTAAGAGCTTAGATTTCTAAAAAGAATGATATTATTCCCAAAGTTGGAGTCAATGTAACATGGCTCTGTCAGTCCATAAGCATTGCATGACTGGAGAACAATTTACAGTGTAAATAGTCCTCTGCTCTGGGTCTTTCACAAGGCTTTACTTAATTCTGTCAGGGACAACAGCACACAGCAACAGAAAGGGCTGTAGTGAGAACGAAAGGAACTTGCACCACAGAGTGGCCCATCTACAAGTCCTGGTCAAGGTAATCAACCACCCTTCAAAAAAGCTTGAATTCTTCAGGTGTCTGCACTATGACAAAATCCACTGGATACTCCCATCCATTTCTGTTCGAGAGACAAAGTTGTGTAATAATGATCTGAATAGGAGCAATGCTTTATCTGAAGCATTATATGCAGTAAAAACAGTGCAAAGGAACACTCTATGACAATATGCTATTATATTTCACTTTTGGAAATCACTTGTGGCTGATTGCTTAATGGCAAACTTTACTGCTAAGATGAAACTGGCAGAATTCCTGTGTAATTATCTCCTGAAATCTCTAGTTAGTACTAAGCTCTGACTGTGTACTGACCCCTCTGGAAGCTCTCCCCAGTACACCAGGAAAGCAGGAAGTAACTGCTGAGATACGCATGTCCATGTTCCAGAAGTACCTTTGTTATTATCAGATACCCTAGGCCTAAAATTTGCCTGGTTTTAAACTTAGATATGGCATTGGCAGACTTTACAATGGCTCACAAGTCAACTACTTAACTTTTTACAATTTCAGGCAACTTTATTGTGCAAAAATATCAGAACTGACTTTTAGGCAGTGAAATATTGCTCTCTGGTTTTGATATTCTGGTATCTTGACAGTGGCACCAAAATACACAAACATTGTCCCATTTAGAAGACACGTAAGTGTGGAAAACATCCACATCCCGAGGCACTGCACCTCACCCTCAGTCCCAGCACTCCTGTCCAAGCCATCAGTATAGAATCACATTGTCTTCAAGTTCCAACTGTACTTCATATCCCAACAATGTTGCTCTATGTATACAATGATTCACCTAATTATCCACCCACAACTAATAACATAAAGGGGTGGAAATTTCTTAATTTTTTTCTCACAGTTATAAAGACTTAAACAATGTCCTGGTTTGTAAGATAAGCTTGTATTCTATTTGCCATCTGTTGGAGGTTGGGCAGGTTTGTTATCTTTTCCAAGAGCAATGGTTTGCTCCGAAGAGGTAATGGTTTGTTAGTGGGCCATTGACTGACTCAATGCAGGGCTGCTAACGTAACACCATCCCATTGTGAGATGCTCCACCCAGAGGGGGAAGACAAGCACTCTTTTATTGTATAAAGTGGTACCTTTTGGGAGACAAAGCAGCTCGCTCTCTTTGCGGGATTCCCAGAGAAGCAGCTCCTTCAGCAGGACTCCCGAGAGAAGCGGCCGGAGCGCGGTGAGGCGGCGGCAGCGGAGCTCGGAGGCGGCCCCGGCGCAGAGGAAGACCGGCCCTACTGCCACCAGATCTTCAGAGAAAACTATACCCTTCTAAAGATCACCACTGCAGCTGCAGTTCATCAACCACTGCAAGAGGAGCAGCTATCATTTCAACCGGACTGCTACTGGCACCCCGAATCCTCAGGTTGTGGACTTTATCACTAGTTTTGTTTGTACCAATTGCATTTGCCTTTTTAAATTGTTATCTAGTTTTCTCCTAGTAAAGAATTGTTACTCCCATTCCCATATCTTTGCCTGAGAGCCTTTTAATTTAAAAATCCTGGTAATTTGGAGGGAGGGGGTTTACCTTCTCCATTGCACAGGAGGCTTTTGCCCTCTTTCACAGACTCCTGTCTTGTCAAACCAAGACAACTCATTCCCATGTGTATGGGATGATCAACTTGGTTAAATTTAAGACATTTAAGCTAATAGCATGAATCTGGGAAACTCACAGCTTCCTTGAGCCATGACCTGTGTATCTTTTCCAGAAGAGCAAGAGGCTGATGAGACAGAAGATAATAAGCAAAGAACCCTTATTAAACCCAAGATTAATAGTGCTGTTGCCAGATGAAGAATTGTTTCCACATGGTGAATTTTTGCTAAGTGTCATTATGACCAGTTAAAGTTTTTTGTTGCCAGAAGGGATTTTCGTGACTGTGCATTTGTTCATGCAGGCAATAGTCAGTATTGTTATCTTTTTTTTTTTTTTTTTTTAATGGCAGAGCTAGCATCTGCCAGATGGGAGTTGAAAGTGACATAAGTGGGCTAGGAAATCAGCAATCATTGACATGTGTAGTAACTGCTGAGGAACAGATATGCAGTTGTGGCCATCCAGAGGCATCAGTGTCATTTTGGCACCTGACACACAAATTTCTAGACAGATTCGGTTACTTGACTACTCGTTCCTCAGCATTCAACCATGAGCGAGCATCCAAGATGGGCCAGAAGGAAGAGGACAGGCTGTCTGCAGAGCAGAAGGGAGGAAAGGGAGAGCAGCAGCTGCACGCTCGTTTGTCTCCTGGTACATGCAGAGCCCTGCTGCTGTCCCTGCAGTGTCCCAAGCCCTGCTTGGGGACAATTATAATTTATAATGTCCCCAGCCACCCTGGGCCAGGAGATGAGCCAGCGGGCAGTGGCTGGGGCAGTGTGGTCCCGTGGGGAATCTCGGATGTTAGGGCTGCCAGGGCCCGCAGGGCACCGAGCACAGGCGGAGCTTACAGAACAGCTTCTGGCAATTCCGAGAAGCAGGCAGCTTCAATTCCAGTTTGATCTGTTGTGTGTTCATGAAGATTAATCAGCTTTAAACCTATGCTCATAAGCCAAATGCAGCATGCACCAACACTGTTGTATTTATGTTTCATTTACGTCAACAGGATATTCCTTTCTTTCTCTAGTCAAAAGTCAGCACGGAAACACTTGACTCCCACTGGCATCTTTCATATTAAAAAGGATTTATCTGTGTAATACCTGGGTCTTGCAGAGGATAGCTTAAGGGCATGCTTCACATAAAGTGCTTGACGATTCTGAAGTCAACAAGACAGATGTTTGTTTTTTTTTTTAAGTCCACCGTTTATGATTGAAAAGATGATGAAACCTTCATGCCCCGAGGGACGCGTTGACCCTAGGGTTGTCCTGCGGTCACTGTGGGAGGCCGAGGCAGCTACATGCCGCTCCCTCCAGAGAAAGAGGGAGGTGGTGACGGGGTAAGCGGATCCCGACTGCGGCACCGGAACCCGACTGCGGCAGCAGCTCCCGGCCCATTGGCGTCCGGCGTCCCCAGAGCAGGGCAGGGCCGGGCCGGGCCGGGATGTGCCGGGCTGGGCTGGGCCAGGCCCGGCCCCTAGAAGAGCTGCGCCCTCACTCAAGATGGCGCCTTCAGCATCACCGAGGAGCTCTGACGTAGTGGCTGTCGCTGCCCAATGAGCTGCGCCGGCAGCGGCATCCGTTTGCCCTCAGTGAAGATGGCGGAGCGCGGCGTGGAGTGCCGGCGGCTGCGGTGAGGGTCAGTGTGCGGGGCCGGGCGAGGGGAGAAGGAAGCAAGCAGCGCGGAAAGGCGAGCGTCTGCGGCCGGGCGGGGGAGAAGGAAGGCTCCCCGCAGCGCGGCCGCTTCTGGGGAGCCGGGCACGTGCGCGGCCGTGAAATGGCGGCGGGGCCTGGCGCCGGCTGCGGGGCTGGGGGTGCCCCGCTTGCCCACCGCAGGCGGCGGGACCCCGGCCGGCTGGGTCCCAGCGCCCTGGCTTCTCTGAGAGCCGCGTGTCTCCGCAAGGAAGTGCCCGTGTGTTCATACAGTTTGCAGCGAGGCAAATGAATTAGCTGTGAAACGCTTCTCGGAAGTTTTCGTCATACAAAAATATTAAATAACCCGAAAATTTCTGCTTCGCACTGCATCAGCACTTTCTAATTCTTTATTCAAAACATAAAGTACTGTTTCTCCTTTATAAGATCGTTAAATATTTGGCATAATCAGAAAACTGTAAATCAACGGTGAAGGTACTTCCCAGTTATTGACTCTGCAAGTGTTAACCTGCGTGTAGTAAATTTTGTACACAATATGTAAAGTTGTGTGTATACATACAACTCGTTTTAGGGCACCACATGGAGGCTGTATGGGACTATTTGTCAGCTGCTGTTGGAAGCAAGTCATAAAGTTGTTTCTGCCAGCTGCCCTTGTACTGGCAGTATTCATAAATGCTGCGTTGGCGTCTGTATGTGTGTGTCAGTGCCATAAGATGGGAAGGAGCTATCATAAATTGCCCTAATATATCTCAGAACTTAATTTACAAACAATGATCTGATTGCCTTTTCTTGACAGGTGCACCCCAGTGGCACACAGCACCGAGTTCCCATGTACAGCTTGAATAATCAGCTCCATACCTGGCTTCTCTTCAGAATTCAGTTTTTTGCCAATACTTCTAATCTGACATTCACCAGAGGCACTTCTGAGAGTTTCTCCCTTTTTTTACCATATAAACAGGAGTCATAGGGCACTGCTGTTATGTCCTGGGTACAAGTGGCAGTCAGGCAGTCCAATGAGGATATATTTGATGAAGATGCAGATGAAATGTGTCTACTACAGAAGGAATGGAACAGCACTATGAAAAAGAGGTTGAAGGTATTTCTATAAAAATTATTTAATATACTTTTTAGTAATTTTAGATTTAGTGACATTTAACTTGGTATACATTTGAATGATTCTAAGGGAAAAGTAAAAGCAGCTGCTTAAAAGTTATTGTGGCATACTTTCTTCTGAATATCAGGAAAATATGGCAGAAATTTACATAAACAGTTTATGTAAAACTAAGAGCAAAGTACTGTTTTACCAAAAGACACTGACTCCTTCTGCACAACCATGTGTGTTTATAAAAGGCAGTGCTAAATTGTGATGCAAGCTACTTGCTTTGTACTTGTAGTTATACCCCTAGTAAATGAAGGGCAACAGAGCTGAACAGTGTGAATAAAGAAATGTGAGATGTTTGGGGTTTTGAGTATAGTTACTCATCAGCAGAATGCAAGATGTGTGACTCCATGTGTAACCACAACTGGACGTTGTGGTCTGTGTAGGTCTTTGGTTGATTTATTCTCCAAGTGAAATATATATTTTATGAAAGCTGCTTTCCACAGCCCTTGCCTCTGCAGTTTTGTAGGGAACAAAACAAGTTCATAAATAGATTAATTCAATAGATACTGTGTCATTCAGAGTGGGGTCAGTAGGGCTCCTCTGCTCACAGTTGAGCAGCGTTTGGCTGAAGAACATGGATGGAAACCATAGGCAGTCGATGACAAGGAATGGTATTACAGCAGACTTGGTGTAGTTTCCTTCATCCGAGTTCCATGAAAAGATTGGTTTTCTTAAGGAACTGTTTAGTGTTCTTACAGAAATCCCACCGATATTTTTGAGTAGATGCTGCAAAATCATGAAGGGTTGTTGAAGTTAGAGTTGTATATTGGGGAGAATAAATTTTTGTGCTCCAGACTACTTTTCTAGCAAGGCCACAATGAACAAATAAAACTTTTTGCTTTTGTAGCCTGCAATTTTGGTGTGAAAAAATGTTAAGAATTATTCTATATAACCTTGTATTGTGGTTATAATATAAAGAAAGTAATTTGCATTTCAATCATTAGCTGTTTATTTAAAGAAAGCAGTCCCAGTGTTATGTGTATTTATATGTGACTCACTCAATCACGGTCTCTTTTTCTGCTATAACTCTTGAATGGAGTGAGGTCCAGCAAATAAAGGAGCAATGCTCGGCAGTTAATTTTGTGAAAATAAATGGATTCCGTGTAGATGGATTACAGATAGAAGAATACCTCTACTAAAGGGGAAGCTTGGCATATCTTTTTAAACAGAAAAAAAGGAAGTCTATGTGGTACTTCTAAGTCCATTTCTCACAAAGGAGTTGGTAATCATTAAAAGCAAACATGCTTCTTTTTTGATCTTTCTAAAAGAAGTTTCCCTCTTTTCTCACTTTCTGGGGAAAGTAAAAAACTGCATCTTACAGGTCAGTAAATCATAATATACTGCAACAAGCATGTTTTGGTTTGCCAGTGGGGGATGTTCAGATATAGAAGCTGTATCTTAAGAGATTGAATATTTGTGATACTTGTTTAAACTTCTTTATTATTGTTGTTATGTATTTGTCGGAGGTCAACTTTGTCATGTTGTGAGCAACCTGTTTCACTGCTTTTGTTACAGGAAGGCTATAGGGATGGAATTGAGGCCGGGAAAGAACTTGCACTCCAGACAGGCTTTAATCAAGGTTACAGACACGGTGCCAAGCTGATGATTACATGCGGCCAGTTCAAAGGAATCCTGAAGTAGGTTACAAACTCCTTAGGGTCAAGTATAGGTGGAAGATGTGTAACAGGGGAACACACATGCAGGTTTTTGTTTGTTTTATTCAAAAAACCAAACCAACCAACCAAAAAAAAAACCAAACAAAAAGAACCAACATATTTTGAAACTGTCTGAAGTGAGCAACCTGAGAATTCCCGCATCTTGAGAACAGGGAATGCCTACCTGGGTGTAGAAATACTAATTTTTTAAAAGTCTCTTTCAGTTGCTCTTACAAAATTGTCTGAATCTACATATTTAACATTTAGTTCTACTGCCTGAATTTTCATAAATCGTGAATTATACCTAAATATATTTATGATACATAGATACCTTGTCACATTGCTGTCTACCTCCACCAAATGGAGATCTGCTTAGATGAATCTAATAATTTTTGTTGTTGTTCACTTTGCAGTGCTCTCTTATCCTGGTGTCATTTAAATGGACATGATTCTGCCCTAAGTACCATAAAGAATCTTCTTGATGTGGTTGGAAAGCATGAAGATGATATGCTTAAGTATCTGAACTCTACTGAAGAACAGCCACATCTTGAACACATTTTAGACTCAGTTCAGGACATGGACCTTAATCACACAGCTGGGACAGAGTACAGGGAAGTTAAAGATGGAAAGCATGAGGACTATGGCAGCTCCGGTGAAAATATTTGTAGGAATAATAGTGAGGTTGGTTCCTTGCAGTCTGAGTGCAGCAAGGCAAACCTCTGCACAGATCCTGAAAAGTCAACCCTTGCTTGGGTTAAAAAGCAGACTGTTTGGTTAGTAGAGCAACTGGGCTTATCGCTGGATGTACTCCATCATGTCCAGCAACTGGAACATTAGTTTTTCTGTCTCGTGGTACTTAAAACTATCTCAGCTGGTTTTGATTCTTGGTTTGTGGTCTGTGTACAGGCTGATGCGTCACTTTTGCTTTACAAAAAAATAATTTTGATGCTTTACAGTATAAGTAATTTTTATAAATTCGCACCATGATTTTGGCTTTGGGCAAAACCCTTGACTTTCAACCTTAAAGGTCACATTCACAGAAAGGGGCAGTGACTTTAAAGCTTTACAGAGAGTTACTAAACATATTTCTGTTTTGTGTCAGGAGGTCCCATTTCACCCTCATTTTTTTCTTGGCAGCAGCTTGGAAATGAAGTGGGTCCATTAAATAGCCCCTCTAAATTGGGCCCCTGCAATATCAAAAGAATAAATACTCAGTGCTATGGAAATGGTCAGTGTTTTTGCAGAATAAGCTGCTGTTGATGATATGCTGTGTGTGAAATAGAACATGATATGCTGCTGATTCCTAGAGTGCTGTGACTAGTCACTTTTTGTCAAATTATGTGTGTTATCTTTTCTACCCATGATGCAATGCACTTTCACAGTTAAAAACTATTTTTCCCTCCTTATAGTTATATTTGTCACTTTTGCTGAAAACAAACATCATTTTCCTCAATACAGAATTGCTGACAATTTCATTGTTTTATTTTTAGACATCTACTCTTACCATGTCAGACCACACTAAACATGCCTCCAGTCTAATGAACATCCATTTGCTGTTTCTTTTATTTATTTTGTCAGTCCATCTAGCCTGCACTCTTTCCCACATTTCAATAATATTTTTCTCAAACTCTTCAAGGAAACCAAACTTATTCAGTACCTCTTAGAAACACATCAGCCACACATGCTTATTTCTGATTATTTCATATTTCTGTAATTATTCTGTATTTGACTTCCTTTTCCATTGCTTCCCTTCACTGTAGCTGTAACTACAGAACCTGCTCTGTTCAGGAACTTTTTTCTTTGTGGATGCCTCTGTTTTACATTAATTAAACTGATTTATATTAAGTTCCCAGCTTACTTGTTGGAAGTTCCTTGTAACTCATTCATATTGGAGACAAAGGAAGTCCAGACATAGGCAAAGTAAGATTTTGAACAGTAAACAATAATTAAAAAAGAAATCACAAAACTTTTATACTTAGAGGCAAGAAAAAAATCTAAGGTAAAAATTCCTTGTTTTTCAGAGTCTGAGTTTATACAAAATTCTTACTAAAGACTGTTACCCTGTCAGAGTTGACAGACTGTAAGTTTGCTTTCCTTTCAGTATCACTTCTGTTTTAGGGGTAAGCAGAACTGCAATTCATATTCTTGGATTGAATGCATTTATGAAATAGTGACAAAGAGAGGTGTCTGCATTAATTGTGTATATACAAAACTCATTCAAGTAACTTTTTCTCAATTTATTTAGCATAATACTGACATGGATAAACATTGCTTTTCTTCAAATGCCTGTCTTGTGTTATAGACTCTATCCTGTATGCTAAACACAGATTTCTTCCATGTTCTGGTAGAATATGGTGCAGACAATGTTGGAATATATATATATAACTTCCCTAACTAATTTTTAATTAGTTGTTTTAACTAAGCAGTGCTCACTTTTTGCCAACACCAGTTAAGTTTCTTCACAGACTTACTTTGATCATTAAATCACTGAAACCTTAAGTTTTTTAAAACTAAGCCTGACAATCTTCAATTAACAAAGCCAAAGGAATTTGACAATTGGGCATCTGGGATATTAAATTTATGGCCATTCAAGGACATTAGAGTAACCAGAAGATGTAGTGGAGATTAAGGCCTGGAAAGTTGGAGAAAAATATGAAGGAATAAAAGATGTGGACCAGATTAGCATAAAGAGAAAGAAATCAATAACTAATAGAGGGTAGAATACTAATTAATGAAGATAATTATGTAAATTAAACCAATGAACATTATGTAAATTAAACCAATGAACATTCATGTCTTTGTTCGCAAAAAATGCATAAATAAGCGAAAATTTTTGTATAGCAGTCAGCATTGAGGCTGGAACTTTGTCAGCCACAGATATCTCTTGACCAAGAATAAAGTAATGGTTACCTTCTAACAATAAAAAAGACAATGTTAGAGGTAATCTTATTTACCGTGATGATTTTTGAGGTTTTCAGTAACAAGACAAAATAAAGGTTAATAGAACAGTGTTAGACTTTACAGATTTGGATGTCTAAAAATGCAGATTAAAGGGAACTACTTTCCCATATTTGGAAGTTTGCAAAGAGGAGATACCATTCACAAATTACTAAGTAGGCTTTATTTTTGTTTATAAAACCATCAGGTTTTTTTTCTATTGCATTAGCTTCTGTACTAGCTATGGAATTACTTCCCTCCACAAAGTTTCAGTGCATAGTGAGGGGTTACTTTTTCCCCATGTTATTACCCAGAGTTTCCAGTTTGGCTGTAAAGAGAATTTCTTCTGTACTGTCTGTATTATTTGGCTTATCTGTCACTACCCAGTCTTGCTGATCAGCCCCAGAAAGGCTTTCTTTGAGACTGTTAGAATCTGTAGTTTGCTCCGATTTTAGTCCAGGTTGTTTTTCTGTGTCTGTGTCATGAGTTTCATGGTCAGCTTTCACCTTGGCAGCATTCCTGAAAACAGCTCTCATGACAACTGGGATTGACATGCAACTGAAGAAGGAAATGACACATTAGTCACTACTACAGACATAATACGTTCTTTAAAGTACTTCTGTTTTATAAACTGTGGCTGACACCTGAATGAGAACCAGCATTACCTCCCTTCTGCTTTTGTCTTGTACAACCTGGTGTTACTTTGTAACCATTATATAAACTACATGTGCTGTACTAGAAATATATGTTGACACACTGAAATCTACCGAGTCTTTAAAGTTAGGTATGCACTGAAGTTTTGAAAGAGTGGGAGGTCTTTTAGTCTGGTCAATCCAGTCAACAACAAAAAAAAAGGTTTTAAGGATGCTTCTGGTGTAAACCAAAACTAAGAATATTGAAATATACACATTCTTATTGCATTTTATAAACCTTCATGTTTTGTGTAACACAGGTACACAGGTTTATTTTCTAAAACACTGTACTGGAGGCGGGTTTTTTCCCACTCTTAATCAGGTTCCAGAAACAGTACCTAGTTTAAAATCAGGTTCAAAATCCAACCTGCATTGGTTTTCTTGTCATCAAACAGATAACAGTTGTGGACTAACTTATGCCAAATCACTTAGTGCTCGTAGACTGTGTTCTGAAACAGTTTGTCTAGCCTATGTTCATGTATCACAACTTGCTCATGGAATTTGTTCAGAAAATAAGCCAGAGTCAGTGTTGTAGACATGCCATATACAACTCATTTTCTGAAGGGAACCACTGATTGCTATTAGGTAGATATATTAAAAAGACCTTTCCATGCTATTTGAAGTTGCACTAGACATGAAACTGCAGCTAGAGTCTTCAGAAAAGCATCTTTATTAAAGGTAAAACTCTTCACTCAATAGTCTTTCCTTGCCTCCACATGCTTTCTACTAGAAACACTCCTTCACTGTTAATGTTTACTTTTTTAAAAAATGATACTTAAGACACTGACGTAACTTATTCCCATTATTGTATTACAGCATTTTACGAGAGTGAAGTTTTCCAATTGCTGAGTTCATGGCATTATGAATGCATGAAATTTCCATTTAATGGACATCTGTTAGGAAATAAAAGTACTTACCGTTTCACAGCTCTTGCTATGAAGTCATCAGTAGAATTTAGAGTTGGATCTTGAGGATTTAAATGAAGGTGACATTGGACTTCTCTAGAGGTTGTAACATCAATTACCACTAAGAAGGAACAGAACAGAAAAATCTTTGTTTTGAAGTATTTACAAACATTGAAAACCATCCTTTCATTTTGATGCTTGAAGAGATGTAAGATTGAAGCCAGTGGGAAAAAATTTGCAGCAATATATTTGCATGACTTGCTTTTCCATAATATACTTAAATCAGAAATAGTGGAAGTTACAATGTATTAATTAAATACAGGCCAAGACAAAACAGGACTTTAATATTTGCATTTACTTTCTGAGTATAGAACACCTCCTAGTAAGCAGTTCATACACAAGTGCATTCACTGTGTTTTTTGCTGGGCTGCACACTGTTAAGTGGTCCTTAGACTTTGCAACTGAGAAGCATAGTGCAAGAGCCTAGATAGAACCAAGTCCCCTGTCAGCTCAGTAAAGAGGACAGTAGTAATTATTCTACACATACCACATGCTAAATTCTTTTTCACAGGATGAAGGAAAAAAACAGAAAAGCTGGTGTTCTTGTACGGTACCACTTCAAAGTAAAGCAATTCTGAATCATCTAGAAATAAAAATACTGTTTAGTGATATCCACCATAGAAGTTGTGTTCTTTTTGGCTGAATTACATGCCAGAATTTAAGAAATACTGATACAATAGTCTAATTTTTCATTACTTTGACAACTTAGTTTATGTGCATAGAATGCACATAGAATTTAAAAAAATCAATACAGTGTTAAGAATCTTTAATCACTTACAGTACTCCACAAGTAATGACAGTTTTGGCAAGGGAATAGTAAAATCTATCAACACCCAATTTAGAAACTAGTTTGTCTCTAATACTGTGCCATCACTTCCAGCCACACAATTTACCTTCATTTATATGCTTCTCAGAGACACAGCTGCTAATAAGAGTGTTATATGCCACTTGATGTCGAAGAATCTCTATTACACCAGGCACACACTTTGGATGGCTAAATGGGATTTTACTGACCAAGGCTCCTGCTAAACCTGATTTTTCTGAGCCCTTGTTTATGAAGTAACAGTGCTTTGAGCAATCTGGAAGAGACTAAGCAACAAATAATGGTGATGTTTCAAGGACTGAAAACAGGAAAGTAAAGCTTGATGTTATCAGGCAGTTGTACAATCTACAGCAAAAATATTTTTGAAAGATACATTCCTTGCTTGTCTGTGGTACCTCTGCATTTCCAGCAGAATCCTTAGCGGAAGCTAAATGAGATCCACTCTCCCTCCCAAATACATCCAAATTAGGCAAATACACCCAGAGCCAAGTTGTAAATACTTTTCAGAGCCCTGTAGGCTATAAAAATGTTAGTAACCAAAATAATATCATAGTAATGCTGCTTGACAGTTGCACAAACAGGATAGCAGTTTTGCTGGAAATCTCTTCTGGACATCAGATGTTGTTCCAACCTCTATCATTACTACTTTTTCATGTAGTTAGCCTGTATATAAATCTGGCAGAAAGCATCTTAGCCACAACTTTCTGTTCTAAAACTTTACATCTAATGCAGCCTAAGCAACTGTATTTCAATAATGCAGTTATTAAAAGGAAAGCCTTCTTCAGTTAAACAACCTTGTCTCTAGATAGCAGTTGGCATAATGGTTGTAACACTTTATATTTTATTTCCTGCCAATCCCTTTAAAAGTAATCAATAGTCCCAGTGTTATGTAATTAAGAAATCCTTTTTGTTAAAACAGTGTGACATGCAGCATCATAAAGATCTTCACAAATCTAGGTAAGTATACCTTCTTGGGACTTGCTCCTCACACCAGTCAATAAGTTTCCTTCTTTTTAAGGCATTAATGAAAAAGTTCTGAGCAGTTTTTAGAAGAATAAATATTTGGGTTACACACAAACAAATTAGTGTGACTTCAGCAGCCAAACACATAGTGTTTTATTAATGAGGATGAGAAGCTCACTTACATGAAAGGCTCTAATACTGCTATGTCAATTGAACTATTTCCCAAAGAGCACTTTTGTTGGGATTCTGGGAAACCTACATTGCTTGCTTATGGGGAAATGGTAATTCAGTATATATATCTCCCGCAACAGCACAGTGTGTATCAGATGCACACTATACTTACCACAAAGAAACAAGATTTATTTATAGACAAGTCTTCACTGCATTTTTCTTTAAGAGTAGACTGAACAATTAGCTCATACAGTGGAGCTAGTTTCAAGCCAGAAATATGAATTCCTGAAACCAGATCATTATTTTTATTAGCAATTAGATATAAGACAGTAGGTTATGAAAGCTACTATTAAAAGAAGCCCAATGTTTTGAAAAGACAAAAATACTGATTTTCTTTCTTAATCCCTTTTTTTACTATTGGGAATTTGAGGTAGAGTGTTTAACTTTGCCTGTAATTGTTATATCTTTCTTAGAACTTTTCTGTTTTGCACTGGTTGTTACACTTGGACTGGTAGAACAGAATACGTTCTGCACAAGAAGCAATATTTTCTTTCAACTTTAACATGGGGAAGCAAAAAGCAAATAAGCAATGCATAATCACAGAAGTACTTAGTCTTAAAAAACAATTATAACATGCCTGTGAGCTTCTGTATCTCTTCAATACTGGATGAAGACATTGGAACAGGCTGATGAAACTTCAGAACAAAATGAGCTGGCAAATCCATGCTGAGTTCATCAGTCAGTTGCAAAAACGAAGGGTTGCTAGGAAAAAAAATTGTCAGAATGAAAGTTTTTTTACAGAAATTGCCATAACAAGGACTCTTAGTGCAAGGCCACTGTTAGGTCCCTAGCAGTTTATGATGTTCCATACATTTTCTGACTTGAAAAGCGTTTTGCTTTATAAATGCAACTTTAATAGTTTAAAACATGGTTAATGTGAAAACTGACAGAAAGGAAAAGTGAGACAGAAACTGAATGGTGTTTTTTACAAATAATTTTAAAGTATTTTAGTTCATGAAGTTACTTCAGACTTCCCCTCCAGACAACACTGATGTAGAGAGAGATGTCAGTACCCCTAGTGGGATGACAAACTATTTCTGTGTATTTTAGGTGTAATATCTTTCGGTATATGCTTTCTTTACTGTTAATCTATGAAGGACTTGCTTGTTGAATACTAGGAAGTTCAGTAATATTGTCTCTTTCTGCTTCAAGTCTATGAATAAATTCATAGTTCAATGCAACTGACACAGTTAAATATGAACACAATACTTTTGAAGTCCATTTGAGAAAACCGTAAAAGCCACAGATTATAGACTGTGTAGCTATGGAGCATAAAGCCATAAATAAAACCAAACTTCTTGTTTCAGCAGAGGCTAAATGTAAATTAAACTGAAGTCAGTGCCAGTGACTTCTAAATCCATTTCTGTATTGACAAGTGTCCAGAGCCTCACCTATCCTCTCCAGCTTGAGGTTCTATAATTAATGGAGAAAGAGGCAGTTTGTGGAGTGTATCTGTGCCTTCAACAGTTACAACTGTTTTTGTTCCACATACCTGGGAACCTGAGGGAGAAAGAGAATGGCATTATTTTCCTTAATTTAGTGTATATTAATCCTATGCATGCAAAATATACAATGGTAAGGACTTGGAAGGTCAGGTCCAACTGAGCCACAGTGGTGTGGGCAGTGAAGAGAAGCATACACTGACCAAACCCAGAAGGCCAAAGTTGCCCAAAGATGATAGCAGCAATAGCTTAGTCAACAAGGAAGACATGGAAAGTAGTTTCCTGATGGACATTAAAACTGTGCTAAAATGCATCACATAAACTGTTCTACTAAACTAGAATTTTAAATGTTAGTTCTGAGCTTTAATTAATTAAATTTTCTTAATGAAACAATTAATTAAATTTGCTTTAGTATTGAAAAACTCTTGTTAGCTATTTCTGCTGAAACAGCAGAATAGCTGAAATAGCTTTACCATGATTTAGCTCTGCTTCCAAAACTTGGTAGGGAGAAATGTAAAATTCAATGTTCATTGGGGTTCCTGAGGAATAAAAAAATAATGGTTACTATACAGGTCAGTAGAGGAAATATGTTGGGTGCCTTGACACAAAGGTGAAAAAAACAACACTGTAGATGGGTAGAGGGGATTCCTTGTAAAAGTACATCTCTACTTACAGTATCTGTTCTATATATGTTCTGTATATCTGTATGTTATCTGAGAATACAGGCACAGTAAGTCCCTACAGCAGGTTTTATTTATAGTAGAGGATCTTTCCTGTACACAAGCACCAGCTCAGTGTGTTTTGATTACAATTCTTTGAATCAGAATAGAAAAGAAAAAAAGAAAGGTGGGGGGGAGAAAAAGAAAAAGGGGGGGGGAGGGAGAAAATAAGGAAAAAAATCACCTCCAGTTCTTGGCACCAGGTGTCCTACTTTTCCATTAAGTACTTCAGTAACTCTGTTTAGATCCTGTGTTCTATTTCAAAACACATCTTAATTAGTGTTTCCTGCATTGCAGTGCTAGTCAGATTCATGTAATTTCTAATTTGTATCCTTAATAAAAGAAGACAATGTTTTCTTGGAAGCAGATTGTATGTCCAGCATCCAAAAGACCACAACTCTACACATTTATTAGTTCTGGGACTTGGGCTTCCACTTCCCCCATATCAGAGCTCTTTCATGTTGCACTTTGGTGTGCTATTTACCAGAAATGAAGGGGGTCACAAATATTAGAGTAGCAACTGGTTGGGCAAAGAATGAAGAAATAACCTGGATAAACTAACTTGAACAGAACCACTCTCTGACTTCAAGGGTGTTCATATAGATGATACATACAGCCATACGTTTACATAGCTGTGTACTAACTCTGCAGTGCATTGACTTAACAGCATATTTGGGACAAATAATCTATTTAACTTATAAATAATATTTACTGAGAAATCAGTGACCAGCACATTAGTTCATAGTGTTATTATGCTTCATAAGGGAAAAGTGCAAAAATAATCCAAGAGGGTGTTTCAAATTACAGGAGGCCATACCTGCCAAAGTATGTATATAACTTAGTAGGCAAGGTATCAGAGAAGATATTTCAAAAATCCAGAAGGAAAGCACTTCCCCCCTCTGATTTATTGAAAATAATGAAAATCCTTATATAATTACCAAAAGGTTTAGGAAACTGTTTCCCATCTATCTGTAATCCTCCTCTATAAAAAGACAAATGAGAAAAGGGAGACAAGGCATCCACTCCTCCTGATCTAAAACCTGAGGACCCAAATGATATACCCAAACAGCAGAACCCCAAAAGGTCTATTTTACTTCTGCCACAGGGAGATCTAAACATGACTGCTGACTTTCAGATGCACTGTTTGCTCCCAGTGGGTGGTCATGTGCACACACCCCCCAAGCTTTGTAACCAACCAGGAAGTCCCTTAGATAAAGCACAGGATTTCAGTAGATTGACTCGTTTGCTTGTCTGGGGCTGACAAAGGCTTCAAGTTTCCCAGTGGGAGAAAACTCATTAGCCTTCCACATCCTGCTCTATAATTAGATCAGTTAACATGATTTTTAGTGAAATGAAGGATTTTGGGTAGAGGTAAAGGAACAAAGACATAGACTATAAGTTACCTGTCAAGAAGAGACATTGAATAAAGGTCTTTTTCAAGGGCCTGCAAAGCAAGATATCCCTTAGCTTTCATTTTGCTGGGAGAGAAAAAAGACAATTCATTATTTTTGTAAATAAATGAAAGTTAGGTTATGGATTTCAAAAGTTTTTGAGTAAAAAATAACTGCAACCTGTTTCCTGGAATTTGATACATATTTGACAGGTCTTCTAGAATCTTGCCAAAGGCATCATAGTTCTTCACCCTAACAAAAAGAAATAATGACTATCACACTACTAAATGAGATGGAAAATAACTCTTTTATACATAATTTAATAGAAAAGGCACCATTTCAGAGTGACAGTGGCCCCCTTCATCAGATCAAGTAGCAGTAGTGATTTAAATTTTCTTAGAAGATACCAGAAAATGGGAACCTTTGGTTTTGTTGCAAGAAGCACTGTACTTATAACTGAAACTGGCACTGAAGTAGGCACTACTGAAAGCAATAATTGTACATGAAATGCAAATACGACAGCTCATCAGTTGGAAAACACTTTTCCTGATGTTCCAATAAAGTTAGTCATGTAGTACTACTTCCCTAGGACCTTGCATGCATACATTGATTTTTTAATTAAAATATTAAAATTGTATTAATGCTGCACTTCACAGCACCATGTGAGACAGGCCTTAAATATAACTGATAGATACATCAGCCAAAAAAAAAAAAAAAAAAAAAAAAAAAAAAAAAAAAAAGGCGGGGGGACAAGTGATTTGATTTATAAATGAATGGTTCAGACTACTCAAACCCCAGAATTCCTGTGGATTTTGACTTGGTGTGACAGCATGGAGCAGTGTTCAGACTAACCCATCAGGTAAATTACTCCTGTGCTTAAGTAGATTTTACATGAGTTTTACAAGCCTTACTAGATTCTGGTGCTGCAGTCACACAGACTGCTCAAGACTTTTCTTCCTTTCCTATGCAGATGTGGCTGCAGTGTGGGTCAGCAGAGACAAAATTAGCCTGCCTGAATTTTACATTGGGACAAATTCTTTCAAACCTGGAATCTAAACAAGTCACTCAGTTCTCCTCTGTCTCTTTCCAGCTAGATTAGTGGGAAGCAGGGAAAAAGAAGGGAAGCAAGCGTGTGTGGTACAGGAACAGACACAACAGTAGTCTATGCATTAGATGGCTGGTTCATCTTAATTTTTTACTTTGAGACTTGTGGGAAACATTACACATATAGCAAACTGCCTTACAACCAAATAAAATACTACACACCAAGAGGTGTAGAAGGGATACCTGTGCTTTGTGACAAACTTAACAAAACCAGGAAAGCAGAAAAGTAGCACCCACAGTACCAGTGGTAACTATATGCCAGTGCTCAGAGCCAAACTGCTGGCATTAACATCACTGTAAGTAATAAATCTAGGAAAATGCAAGTTCAAGTTTTAAGTCATAGCTGTTTACACCCCTAAAGCTAAAATAATTTCATTCCTGAGGAAAAAGAGGGTTAAAAAAACTGATGATGAGTAATATAAAAGAGAGATTAAACACTAAAGGTCAATGATTGTTCTTTCTCTTTTTACCTTCCCTATCTATTATTTGGCCACAGTATTTAAATAAGAATCCGATTTCCTAAATATACTAATTATTATTAAAATCTGGAATCTTGATCATAGTCACTGAAGAACTTGTAAATAGACTTTTGAAGTGGTGGCCTGACCTGGAACAGCAACTATTCAGACAGAACAAAATGTGGTAATAATAAATATATATAGTGCCCTACTGCTACATGAGAAATTAGGGTCACATCTCCCCACTATGTATTTGCAAAGAAACTCAGGCCATGTGATATCACCTTGCTTTCATTGTTGTGAGAGCAGCCTGAAGGACATGCAGTTAAAGTATTTGCATAAGGACAATACGAGGGCTATTTAATATTTGATGGAAGGAGCAGAGGAAAAGTAATACCTAGTTTGTATGTGTAAATCTGTCAGTTCTGAATTGTCATCATCAGTCCATTACCAAAACTTTGGGTCCAAGTAGCTCTATAATTCTTGCAATCAAGACAAAGGTCAGTATTGCAAGGCTTTGTTGACTGACAGCTAGAGCCAACATATTGGGGATTACTCTTTACCCTTGCTCCATTGAAGCAGATGAATTCGATGGAATGACTTGAGAAATAAAAAATGCCTGGAGTATCTTTACAAAATTATATTTGCTGCTGTTTTAGCCTTGAATTTACAAATTTGAAGCAGTTAATAATAATTACAACGACAACCAACTTCCAATATGGAGGATTGGAACCAACTTCCCACAAAAAATGGAACCCAAAACAGTGTCAGTTCTATTGTTTTCTGGATTCATATTATTGTTCCCTGCTTTTCTTTCCTTTTTCTTTTTTTTTTTTTTTTTCCCTCTTCAGTTTTTCTACTGGAATGGTTCTAGCATCAGGTATTCCTTTCTATTCAACATGAAAGCCTATATGTGATTCTTTACCTTAGAAGCTGGACCAAATCATCACAAACCTACAGGAATAAGAGACAGGAGTTTCATCTTTCTTGTCATTTGTGACACATCTTCTATAAGCACTTCATTAGTAATGATAAACTTAATCCCCATTACTTTTAAATAGCTGTATAGTTAGCATAAAAAAAAAATCCCCAACACTCAAAACCAATACTAACAGTGCAATAGTTAAAAAAATATTACTATAATAATTGGAAGAAATCCTCTGTGAAAGAGGATAAAATTAACAGAAATAGTTTGTTGATAAACTCTTTCAGAAAAAAAAATTGCATCTTGGCCAGTTTTTCTTTTCTTGGTTGTGCTAGAATTCTCTGAATATGCATTTTCATTCTAATGATATTGTCCAGCACTCATTGATCAACAGACCTGTGCTGGTTAAATGAGCAATCTGAAATTCCAGGACTGACTTCAATGAAAAATAATGGACAAAGTTAACTCCAATATAACAATTGTAATAATGTAGTTGCAATTGTAATAATTAGTGCCAAGAAAAAGAGTTTATGTTCCCCAACCCCTACACAACAGCTTGTTGTTATATCTTTGACCTGAAGGGTTGTCTGTAATTCTGTAGCAACTGCAGGACATTATATGTGAACTTCAGGGTGATATTCTGTGAATAATTTAATAGAAATTTTGCCAGAAAAACATCCCCACTAATAGAAATATATATACTCCTAAAGAAGGCAGAATAAAAAACAGTATTAGGTCCAAGACATTCACTGAGCATATATATTGCACTACACCTTGGCGGGAAAATATTTTAAGCCCTTATTATTTACTCTATACTGGTAGCATTGAAGCATGAAGATAAAAATATTTATGTGCGATACCACAAAAATCTTGGAAGGTGAGTCTGTCAGCTGACTTTTACTGTAATACTTAGCACTAGAGTATTTAGTACCTGTAAGTGAGTTGTAAGTTTAGGTGAAAGATTCAGATGCCTAAAGAGGTAGCTAGTGTCATGAACAGGCTTCCACATGTGACAAGACCAAAAGAAAGTCAAAACCTTTCTGACATAACAGCTGGAAGCCAGGTAGGAAACTAAAGGGTCATGAGAGACAGAGACAATTAATTTTACCACAGGAGCTTCTTCAAAGTGAGCCAACTTTACATCCATCACATCTCCATCCTTCTCCAGCTGAATTTCTAGATAAAACATCATTGATGTTATGTAGCAGGCAGTCCCACTGGGGCTAACATGAACAGTAAGTCTGAGAAGGATGAGAAAAAGAAAAATAAAAGCTTGTATATATTAAAATTCTGTCACTTAAAAAAGGAAATGAGTATAGTTCACTTGGTCATGAGAAGAGACAATAGGGATGTTTCAAAAATAACTCTTCCTTGGCTCAGCTTCTGAAAACTAGGCATGTATTTGTGCTCTGCTGTCTGCATTTTAATGTTGGTCAGCTCAAAACTATTAACCTCAGTCTGTTGCTTTGGGATGTAGGCATTTATACCCTCTCTTTACCCAAAAACCTTCTCCACAAAAGGCTAATCAAAATAGGCAAATACACACCTAGAATTAGAATACTGAGCTAAAAAATAACATTGTTGACAAGCCATCCAGATGGTATTCCTCTCTGGACTTGAGCCATGCTTGCTCATTTGCATTTATTCATTAACAAACTTACCCTTTTTGTCTGGCTAAAAGTTCCAATATGTTCATCACAGAAAACATGGATTTAGCTGCAAAAACCAAAAAGGCAATTTAATCAAACTGCAATGATCAAGAAGTAGAACCAGTATTTTCTTAATTTAAAGGATAATATTTAGGTAATGAGAAAATAGTATCTCTTGAATGACTTGTCATTAATGACAACTATTATGATTAATAAGTGCTGTGCTGTGTAGAAAATATTCTCAGGCTTCAAGAATAGCTATAGCCTGAAGGCTTAGCCCAAAGATGAGTCACAAGTCTCTTGTCTCTTATCTACCTCTGTGTTTGTACATTTGACCTCTTCCTAAAGAAAATCAATAGAGAAGGATTGGTAGATTCCACACAATATTAAAAAAATGTACTTTGAGTTATCCAAGAGCTCATTACCATTTAATGTCCTCTCTATCTTCTCCATGCATGAAAGCAATAGACCATCTGGAGCATTACTGACAGGCTTTCGATGTGGGTTATCCTAGCACATTTGTGAAAACAAGAGACAAAGAGAGATACCTTAAATTACTAGCTAAGAGACAGAGCACACAGATGCCCCATACTACAAACCTCTGGTTGTTTTTGTCAAAGACAGGGGTTACCTATGATCTCCAAAATGGCAGCACTAAATGGATTTGTGAAGATATTATTGTGCAGTAATTACATACCAGATGTAATTGGTATGTAATTTGGAGCAAGGAGTGGCTTTCCATTCCCCTGTCTTTTGATGTAATCACTAGATGTGTCAGCTAATTCCACTGTGAAGCTAAACTAAGAAAATACTTGCGTTTTTATTTTAGAAAAAATCTGCCTGAGTGAATAAAACAGATCAGTAAGTGCCACAGGAGTACTTAGATTAGAATACAAGTTAGCTTGTGAAGCTATTCACTTCAGTAGCAAGCAAACTCTCCCAGTTTCTCTTCAAGCTCTTGCCTGAAAACTTCTCATACTTCACACTTCAATTAACAAAGAACACTCACTGCCGAAGAGTTTTCACTTTGTTCAAATTCAGGACATTGTTTTCAGAGTAAAGCTTGAATTCAGCATTAATAAAAAGAAGCATGGAAACAAATGGGAATTTTTATACTGAGCTCACAGCAGTTGTGCTAAACTGCTCTTTATGAAGATCATTCTTAAATTAGCTACTGGAAGGGCAGGCATGGAATGGTATATCACAGCAGCAGAAAGTCTGGATATCAGATTTCAGACCAGTTTCTAAAATACAGTATTTCCTCCCAGTCCTATAGGCAACAAATTATCTTTAATACTATGAATATGATAATGATCATGAATGTAACTTCAACTGGTAGACAATCAGTACTACCTCCTGAATAGTTAAAACAACGTTAAAACAAGTTAAAACAATGCAAGAAACAACCCCTAAAGTGTTAAAATTAGGCAGGACACTTTATAACCCATTGTCCTAAGACAATGGAGAGCCAGGTTATACTAGGCACCAAGTTTTTCTGGGGATTATCTTTTGGTTGGTTTTGGATTACATGGGCTTTTTGGTTAGTTGGTTTTGCTTGTTTTTGAAAGCAAGTAATTTCTTAGCTACCTTGGAAACATACTCTTACACCACATATCCTTCTCTCACCTAACCTGTGATTCTTACCATGCAAAAATAAACAAGTTTCAGAGTTTCAGTCCATGGCCTTTGTTGGTATTTTAAATGCAACTGTTCCATTAAAGCATTTGTAGAAATAGCTGTCACAACACCTGAAAAACATGTCAAAATTTTCTAAATATAATGGCAACCAGAAATGCTGGAGGAGGACAAATGTAAAACCTTGCTAAGGTTATATATGTTATGCTTCAAAGAAGGAATAAAAAATGTTTTACTTGAATTTTGCACATACAAGCATCTAATTTTTGTAAGATTTTGACAGAAAAAGAGCAGGAGGAGATTTGTATAGGTAAGTATTCTCAATATTAAATACAGGTATGCAGCCAAATCTTCAGTTTGTTAAACAATTTGGCTTTCTTTACCTATGCACAATTTCTTATGTGTATTTGTTTATAAATACCAAGGCTTTGCCACAGACTTGAGATATCCAGACAGACTCACCTAGAGCTCATTAAAGCTCACTTTAATTAGAGATATTTTTTTTATGATGAGAGTGTTAGGACATTAGAACAAGTTGCTCAAAGAAGTGGTGCACGCCCCCTTCCTGCAAACATTCAAGGTCAGGTTGGACAGGACTCTGAACAACCTGATCTAGTTGAAGATGTCCCTGCTTATTGCAGGAGGGTTGGAGTGGATGGTCTTTAAGGGTCCCTTCCAACCCAAATTATCCTGTGCTTTTGCAGAGGATAAAACACAGGAGTGAATTTCCAAATACATCAGAGTGAGACAGGTAGGAAGACTTCAAAGTTATTAATAAGAATAAATTGAGTCCTGGAACATGCCACCCACTTTGCACTGCCCCAGAACCAGAAGAAATATTACAAAGGGCTTCTTTGACTTAGTGGGCACAACGGAGCTGCAGAGATCTGGCCCCTTTGAGCCAGCGGCACTACATGGGGAACAGAGATGGACTAGATCCTTTTGCATACACCAAGAAGGGATAGTGAGAAGGGACTGGCAGCTTCTTCCTCCAGCAGGGAAGATGATAGAGCAGCAACCCCAACTCCCTGTAAATCAGGCCACTTCAACCAGCTGGAGGAAGAGGAAGCAGTGGACCCTAACCAGCTCTTGCAAGCACACTCACTGGGAACATGCCCCCACTCGACCATGCCTTCATGCTAATAGAAGGGCTGCAACCCACCCTGTATCTCCATTCACACTGCAAGAAACCAAGCAGTGCATTTGTAGCAGCTGCAACACAGCTCCCAGGTGCTGTGCAAGGCAAAAGCCTTGCTCCTTCAAAAAACTGGTCCCCAGTGGTTAGTGTTTTTCAATTTGGGGCTTGATAAGCACAGCAGTATCACCTCTGCTACTTTTTACAAGAGGTACCCTGTTAGCCATGTTCTTCCACATCTAAGGCATAATGTCAATTCCCATCTTTTCAGAAGGTGTCATATTCTCAGAGGCTGAATTTAACTGGGGGAGGTATGATAGTAACAATCACTCAGCAAAACAGGAAAGCACTCCAAAAGGGGGTTGTTCATCTTGCTTTTTAGTGGAGGGAGTTAAAAAAACAGTATTGATAATGTTTGCATTGTATTTGTACAAAAATGTGTATATTTTGTATCCACCTCAGTTGCAGTCTGCTTGTACATAGGAATCAGTGCACAATGGCAGTGTGAGGTTCAAGGGTTAATCCTGGACCTTTGTACAGGCTCTAGCTCAAAATGTGGTTACTTGGCAATGTCAAGGTCTACAGCAAGAAGAGCATATCTCCTACATAAACTCTGGGTGGCACTGTTTCAGGATACCTTACAGCAAACCTGCTTCCAGCTATTATCCATCATGCTGCAGTGCCCGAAATAGTCTCATACCACATAAAATAGAGTATTTTTGACTTGGATGTAGGAACCTGAGTAGAAACTAAGTAGTTCATTGGCCTCACTAAGATTACACAAAAAAACTAAGCATGCGCCTAGGAATCCCAGGAGAAGTGTATGTCAAAAAGTGGTATTTGTCTCCAGACAGGTGTCAAGCATACTAATTAGAGAAAGTCAGTGCAGCTGAGCGAGTTAAATATATTTGCACTTCAGCTTTTACAAAGGAGGTGAAATGTGATGAACTAAATTGATAATGTAATTCCAAACTTGTGGTAAATCACGCTTCTGTAAAATTATTCGTCTGGTGTATGGTATTAAATACTAATTTACTTTTTAACCTGACATTAGCAGTGAACACAGGTATAATCATAGCTGTAATCATGAGCTTTACCTGTTAATTGGTGCATGAATTTAAAAACATGTTTTCAGCATTTCTAGGGAGTCATTTTAGCTTAAGTTTGTTTGAACAATCTATTGAAATGTTTTCTGCTGAGCAAGAACATTTACTATGGCCCATATAAATTAGGTTGCCTTAGTCCAGATCACATGAATGGGTATGTGCAAATATGACATACCACAGCTTGGTATTGCTTAATATTTTTGTGTTATTTTTCATAAATGTTTTTCTAAAGTTCTTTGGAGTCTCTGTGATCTTGATACTAACTACAGTGGTTTGATCATGTCCTGAATAAGCAGAAAAGTAAATTATTTGCTATCTTGAAGAGAACACTTCCAAAATAACAGAAGAAGGATACACTCCATGGCTTACCTGATCTGCATAATAACTGTTCTGCAAATAAACAGAGAACTTCAAGTTCAATTAGTCACAGTATGGCTGATTAGTACAGTATAGCTTATAAGCCTAAAATACACTTTAACTTTTAAACAAAAAAAGCTTTTTCCATTGTGCTCAAATGTATGTATTTAGGTAAATGATTTTGCATCATTTTTCCAGGATAGAAATAGTGCCAGATTTTCATAACAAGATAAATATTCCAAGATAATTATTAGTCTTCACATAAAATTGCAAGATTGGAAAAAATATTTTTCATATGAGAAATAGAAGTTTAAGCATTGTCAGAAAGTTCCTCACAACAAGGTGCTGTTCCAGTATTCAGAACTGTCATATTGAATTACTGCACTTGAGAGAAGAGTTAAGAGTGATGAATATTTAAAAATGTTATAATTATAGCTTCTCAGGCATATTAAATACACAAATATTTAACTGGGTCAGTTTGTGGTATTAAAAAAAAAAACAACAACTGGACATGCATTATCATGAGTACAGAAAATAATTGGAATTACTGCATGAATCCTAGATGCCCACCTGCTCTGGATTACTCTCTCTTTGTTCATCAAAAACAGCTGCTGAAAGAATTGTTCATGTGTGCAGTTACTTAATAAGTTGTCGCCAGATTAAATCCTCTTTTGCTCTCAAATGATTTCAGGATATCTTATTCCCTTTTAAAGGGAATAGGTATGCTTCTTCAGGCACCTTTTGAGAAATTAATTATTATTATTATTTGATTGATTTTTGTAATGGTTGCATCTTGCTAAATTCCTGAATGTAATATGCTTCACAGTGCATGGCCTGGGTGCATTGTGATTCATATGAAAATGGCATTTTGTAATTTCATAGTTGTAACATTTCTGATGATTTTTCCATTTCATTGAATGGTAATTTTTCTGAGGAAGACTCAACATATTGCTCATTTATATTCTTGCATGAATTAAATTTTTTTTTTTTTTAGTAAATATACTCAAGATTTATTATAAAACATAAGAAACCTTGGCTTACTGTTGATATATTTGTGACATAATTTCAGAAAATATTCCAGATATTCCATAATCAGTGCAATATTGATGGGGTTTTATGTTTCTGGTTTCTTCTGGCACACTGGGGGTTGCTTTTTTCTATTTTCCTATATCCAGTCTTGATTCTTTTTCATTTAAAGAATAAAATCAAAATAAATCACCAGCAATATATCTTTACTGGCCTGCATCCAGCACTTTATTGGAATTGCATCTTTCCAGAAGCCCTCAGCTGAACTGCTGACCAGAGAAAACAGCAGCTACATAACAGTCCACAGTAAGTCTAAATACAAAACTGGGGCCTAGGGTACTCAGTGAAAACCAGTGGTTCCAGTTAGAACTGAATCATGTGTAAGAGATGTTGCTGTAATTATGAGGACAGAGCTAAAACTGTGTTCTTTCACAAAGTGCCATGGGATTTTAGAGTGATCAGCATTGACAGCTATAAAATGGGCATGTAACAGGAACATGAATCAGCGTTTACAAAAAATGATAAGCATTCAAACAATTACTTTATAACAGCTGTTTCCTAGATGCTCTTCCATCTAAGGCAGGATGGAAGTGCTGCTTAACTTTTATGACCTATACTTTAGTCTGATACGGTCTATAGTTTATGGCTTTACAACCCATAAAAACTACAGTATGTTTTGTCATCTTTCCTTCAGTCTCTACATGATCTCCATAGTTACAGAGTGTGAATATTTAGCTCCTGAGAGTAACATCAGAATGTTGGTGGCTGCATTTTATTTCACTACAGCCATATAGACTGAGCCAGTTTTACTTCATGACTTACTGAATAGCACTTCTGGCACTTAGTCTGAGACACTTAACATTGGCAGGATTTGACTGTTTCCTGCTTCTTCACTGAAAGTGATTAAAATTCTTCAAAGCCAAAGGCTGTATAGACAAACATCAGAAATATAGGTTCATAGCAAATTACCATAGATGTAGAAACACATTGACACAGACAGGGCATATATTTTCCCCATAGTCAAGATATAGCTAACATTTGATTTCTGCTCGACATTAGCATTATAATCTCCAAGTAGATATTGTCTAAATATTTTCCCAAACGCCCTAGATCCATGTGACCACAATTTAAATAACCTCATGAAAGAACATGTGAGGGCTGCCTTCATGTGTGTACATTTGCCATTTACAGGTTTCATAGGACACCATGATTGCTATTCATAACTGAACATTTGTTGCTTTTTCTACATCTCTTATCTTTCTAAGAGTCTTGTGATCATTTCTATAACTAAAATCAGGTGTTGCACCATCATTCATGTTGGTGACATCAGTCAGCATGAGATCAATAGAACCAATCACTTGAGAGCTGCCACAGCTCTCCCTGAAGAGAGAGAAAAAGTGAATGTAGTTGGCACATAATCTGCACAAAATGGCAAAATTAGTAACACCCATACTATGCTGAAGGTCTACATTGAAAATGTTACTGGTAGAAGATGGGGATGGAGGAGGAGGGAAAAGAAGCAGGAGCTAAGAATTAATTGAGGAGCTGAAAATAATGATGAGCACTGAGGAAATCACTGAGGTAGAGGTGTAATACAGAAAGACAGTAATTCTGCTTAAAGGAGCTTTCCACCAGTATGTCTCAAAGCTAACCACACAGGAGCCAGTTTATTGTCTTGTTTTTCCAGACTGGGATGCAGAGAGATGGGGAGAGGAAGTGACTCCTGAAATGCTTGCCACAGAACTAGAAACCAGACTGCAATTTACCTGACTATTCTAGAACATCCTTCAGCACACAGAAGAAAGAAGGAAACTAGCAATGAAAGAGGTGGAGAAAGGGACTAGAAAATCACAAGAAAAAGACACAAAAAGAAACATTATGTAAGTATAAAACCATATAAAGTATGAAAACCAGAATTAATAGAGAAAGGATATGAAAAACAAAAAATACATTAATAAGAATATATTAAATAATTATATAGACAATACTAAAATCTGAAAATTATACAAAATTTTGTGTTATTTTAATACTAGAAAAGTGAGATGAGTTTAGGTCTACTTTAAGCTATTTTAAACCAATATTGGTTTGGAGATGATTGTTCAGCTTTAGGGTTCTGATTGAATGTATATAAGGATATGGATTATATAACATGCAGACTAAAAAAAGAAACAGAGCATTGGCAAATACTGATTTCAATAAAATATCATTTAGGAAGGACTCATTTTTCAGGAAAGGCAATACCATAAAGGAGCTCAATCCCAATAAATGCCAATTGAAGCTATTACAGCAGAGCCATGCTGACAGGAACTCCATATAAAGTATGCATTTTACATCATTCTAAGTTGGTTAAACAATTTGACACTGCTTTTCATATCTTATGTTTTAAAACTGAAGCTAATTAAACTATGAAGGCTTGTTATAAATACATGCAATACACATTCAATTATACATTTTAATGCTTTTATATTTTTATACACTTGGTAACTACTTAATTATGTTCTTAAAAATATTTTGTTCATTCTTATATATTATGAACCAACTTCGCTGTAACCCTGTCAGATTTCCAGATTCCTAGTCACCTACTAGAATGATATGATTTGTCCTAGCTCTGTTGAATGCCAAGATGAATGAATGCAAACTCATCATTACTCATGAATTCCTTGTTATACAAGTCACTTAACCTCACTTTCTCTATAGGGATGATGCATTTGGGGATAAACCTTTTCAAACTGGTAAGAAAGCTGTAAGTGTTAAGAACCACGACTAGCTTAGATGGACTACGGCGAATATTTTCATTTGGACAGATAATAGAGGTAAGGAAATACAAGTACCTTATTACCCAAAATCTTATTACAGTCATCCCACTATGTTTTTTTAGGGTGTATATGTTTGTTTGCAAGTGTAGGGATACACATGTGACAGGTTTGGAGACAGTCACAGATGGTGTGAAGCTTCTGGGAAGCTTATAGATTATGTCCTTGCACTGAGCAAGAATAGAAGAACAAATGTCCACACAACCTCTGTGTGTGTGTGTCGATTTGTAGCAGTCAGAATTTGTACTGCATTGCATATTTATTTATCTGCGTGCATCACAAAAACATTCCCCAGGCTGTATGTGCTGAAAAAAGCATAAAGAATGACTGTGCCTATAGAGCTTAACCTCTAATTGTAAAAGGCAGATAAAAGCTGGGATGGGAAATGGAGGGACTGGCCAAGATCAGAGCAAATTAGTGACACTGTGAGAGTATGCCATAAAGTTGGCAAGTAAATACCTTGCAGTCTCTCACTCACTCCCTTACAGTAGTGGGGGGAGGGTGGGCAGAAACAGGTGAGAAGGCTCAAGGGTTGAGATAAAGACAGTTTAACAGGGAAAGCAAGAGCTGCGCGCTGGGAGTGAAGGAAAACAAGGAATTAATTCACCACTTCCCATGGGCAGGCAGGTGTTCAGCCACCTCTGGAACATCAGAGCTCCACCATGTGTTACTTGGGAAGAGAAATGCCATCATTCCAAATGTCTCCACTCTTCCTTCTTCTTCTCCCACTTTCTATTGCTGAACATGACACCATAAGGTATGGATCATACAGCACATCCCTTTGGACAGTTGGGGCCAGCTGTCCCAGCTGTGTCCCCTCCCAGCTTCTTGTGCACCCCTGGTCTCCTCCCTGGTGAAACAGTGTGAGAAAAGGCCTTGAGGCTGTATAAGCACTGCTCAGCAGTAACTAAAACAACCCAGTGTTATCAACAGTGTTTCCAGCATAAATCCCAAGCATAGCGCCACACTATCTACTGCAAAGAAAATCAACTCTACCCCAGCCAAAACCAACACAGAATAGAGCTAAGATTATATGAATTCCAATCCAGTAGTCCATCATTTAAGACCTGGAGTTGTAGTGCCTAACAGCAGGCACCAAAATAAACTTTATCATATCAGATTTTCCTGATAGTTTTCAGAGAGAAACAGGCACACTCAGAGGGAGATCTGACCACCCCCACAACCAGCAGATGCCCACTGCCTCAAGGCAGCCATCACTCTCTGTTATGTAAAGTGGGAGCCACATCCCAAATCTGCCCTTAGGCTAGCCAGTTATATACCTCAAGAGTAGTATGTCCTTGAAGCCTAGTTATTACTTACACAAAAGCACAGAAAAAAACATGAAGTTACAAACTTGAGAAGTATGAGTATGTTAGTAATTAGGCAAGTAATTGTTTAGCATGTTCTTCACTCATTGTTACTTATGGTACAAACTGAAGGTGGGTAAAAGCTTCAAGCTCTTTCATTTTAATGGGGAGGTTGATTCTGCTCAGAATACATGTGGATTTGGGCTGGGTGATTTCTTTTCAACTGGCCTGCTACTGAGAAACTCCATTAATTCACAAATACATTTTATCCATCCTTACACACTGGTAATAAAGTGTTGTCTAATAAATTTTAATACAGTTCTGCCATCAGCGTAAAAGAGAAGAAATTAACCATAATACCAGGAAACCTTACCTCCATGTATTGATTTCAGTTCAGCAATACTTCACAACACAAAGGCCCACACACCCACAGACCCAGCAGATGCCACGGTAATCAATTCTGGGCAGAAAGGGCTGAAATAGGAGGGTGCCCTCAAGAACCAGTAGGTGGTTTTGTTCATTTACTCTTTTGTCCCTTCAAAAAATTAAGTCTCTCTCACCCTGGAAGATTTATTGAGCACTTGAAGGAAGAATGGATGTTTTATGATGATAAGATGGTTTTCCAAAGAATGTGGTTCATTTATTCATGTCAACAGAAATCTAAGATAAAATTACAGTGTTAAATTATGCATACTTTAAATATAAATTGTGTGCTACTAAATGTGCGCTAAAGGGAACGAGTACTTTTTGCGCTGTGGGAATGGAAGTTGCACATCAATGTTTTTCCCTAAATTTCAGACATGTTTTGTCTGACATGTCCACTGTAGCTTTGGCTTTTTAAAATAAATGAGATATTTGTCAGTTGATTTCTTAGTTGTATTAAGGTACATAATGCAAGTACTACTAGGACACAATTAATTACATCTCTACCTAATTATTCTTCACAATTTTTTCCCTTCAAGAATTTTATGTGCAGAGCTGTAATGGCACAGATGCTAATACATAACAAAGGACATTCATTACCTACACCCTTCATAGCCACATTGCAAGTATCTACTACACTACCTGTATGGTTTCATTCATTACCTACACCCTTTATAGCCACATTGCAAATGTCTACTAAACTACCTGTATGGTAAAACCTGTATGGTTTTAGGTACCTATTGTAGCATTTGAACACCAGAGAGTGATTTAAACCTCTTGTTGCCTTGGGCTGTGGACCCTAGGTTCTTGTACAGACAAAGAAATAGTTGCAATACCTACTCTCCTCTGACCAGTTGCTCTCTTACACAGAGGAGCCAGAGTCATGCCATAAAATATACCAGGTGCTCCAGAGATGCTCTTGCTACAGTCACTTGTTAGAAATTGAATAGGAATTATTAATGTAGTGCATTTTCATGGAAATACGTCTTTTAGTTTTGGGTTAAAGAGCTCATTTTTTTTCCACTTGGTTTGAGTAAGATGCCAGGGGACAGATCCAAGCAAAAAATGAAAGGTATACTATAAACTGTTTTTTATTGCATTACAACATGCACTTTGGGCCACAAAACAGAAATTCAAAATAAGGTTGTTTTTTTTTTTTTTTTTAAGATAGCTCTAAAGAGAGATTAAAAGTACAAAGACCACATTCATTAACAAGCAGCATGGTGCAAAATGGGGATGAAATCTCTCCCACTGTAAAATGAAGAGCAGGTTCAAGACCACCTGATTAAACTGAATAGCCACAAGTCTATTAGGGCCTGATGAGATGCATCCCAGGGTCCTGAGGGAACTGATGTTGCTGCCAAGCCATATGTGGAAAACCCTGGCAGTCAGGTGAAGTGCTCAGTGACTGGAAAAAGAGAAACATCATTCCTATTTTTAAAAAGGGAAGAAAGGAAGACCCAGGGAAGGACATACCAGAGACCTCCCCCTTCTTGGGAAGACTGTGGAGCAGACACTCATGGAACAATGTTAAGCACATACAATACAAGGAGATGATCCAAGACAGCCAATATGGCTTCACTAAGGGCAAATCATGCCTGACCCATCTGGTGGCCTTCCACAATGGAGTGACAGCAACAATTAACAAGCAAAGACTGACAGATGTCAACTACCTAGACTTCTGTAAGCTGGTCCCACATGACATCCTTATCTCCAAAATGATGACACAGATTTGATGGATGGAATATTCAGTGGATAAGGAATTGGCTGGGTGGATGCAGCCAGAGTTGTGGTAAGTACTTTTATGTCCAGGTGGACACTGGTGATGAGCTGTGTCCCTCAGGGGCCTGTCATGGTACCAGGGCTCTTTAATACCTTCCTTTATCAATGACACTGTCAGTGGGATTGAGTGCACCCCAGCAAGATTCCAGACCTGTGAAGCTGAGTGGTGCAGTTGGTTCAACAGAAAGAAGAGATCATATTCAGGTGGGCAAGCTTGAGAAGTGAGCCCATGGGAACCTCAAGTTCAACAAATCCAGGTGCAAAGTGCTGCACCTGAGTCAGGGCAATACCAGACGTGAGTTCAGACTGGGAGAAGAACTTGTTGAGACCAACTGAGCTGAGAAGGACTTAAGAGGGTTCACTTGCAGCCCAGAAGGCAAATGGTATCCTGGCTTGTATCAAAAGAGGGGTGGCTAAGGTACGTGATTGTCCCCTTCTACTCTGCCCTTATGGGACCCAAAGTAGAGTGCTGTGTCCAGGTATGGAGTCCTTAGCATAAGAAAGATGTGGACTTGCTAGAGAGAGTCCAGAAGAGGCCACAAAAATGGTCAGAGGACTGAACCATCTCTCCTACAAAGGCTGAGAGAGCTCAGGTTGCTCAGCCTGGAGAAGAGAAGGTTCTGGCAAGAGCTCATTGAGGCCTTCCAGTACCTAAAGGGTAAAAAGAGCAATGTCTTACATGGGCATATTAGTGATAGGACAAGGCGGAAATGGTTATAAACTAAAAAAATTAGATTTAGATTAGATCTTAGGAAGAAATTCTTTATTTTGAGAGTGGTGAGGCACTGGAATAGGTTGCCCAGAGATACTGCAGACACCCCACCCCTGAAAGTGTTAAAGGCCAGCCTAGATGGGGCACTGAGCAACATGGTCTAGTGGATGTCATCTTGCCCTTGACAGGGGATTTGATATTAGATGATCTTTAGGGTCTCTTCCAACCCAAACCATTTTATGCAAAGGGACATTTTCAGAGAATGAAACAGCTGCTACCAACATCTGGGTAAGTACACTGTGTGTCTTACAGGACAAAGGTTATTTTGGACTAGCTCTAGTATTGCAGGAATAAGGAAGTACTGAACGGCTGCAGACATCAGTATTAATGAGACCTTAACTAAGACTCACCCACTCTTTTGCAACAGAAGTGTTCTGGAATAAGTATTAAAAAGTTATACAGCACAGAGATACTCAAAAGGCTGCAGAAGTTGGGCCAGGATTTCTTGAGGACTCCTGAATCATTATTTGTACAGGATCATGCAGAGACTCTTTCAGTCTTTTCATGGTCTCATGAAAAGTCTTATGACATATACTATGAAAATTTTCCCTTTCATGAAATATCAAAAATGTTTTATTTTCAATGTTTGGTTGACTCAGTGTTACTAGCTTTCCTTTCTTCTCCTCCTTTTTTTCCCTGCCCTCTCCATTTAAGAGAATCCAACCTTTCTCTGTGTAAATGGATGTATTTAGATATTTTAATCAGAATTAATTGCATCTGGATTGCTATCAGTTTCTCAAATTCTCAGGAATTTGCAAAAATTAGCTCATAATGAAATGTGAGGCCAACAAAACGAAATTCCAGAGGAATATGGACTGAACACTGGCTAAATTATGTCAAAATGTCAAGTTGTCAAAAATTTCAGAAACCATCACAGAGAACAATGAAAATTTTAACGTGCACCTGCTTTGCAAGCAAAGTGCACGTTCCATGAGGTGAACACCAAGATCAAAGTTTTCATCTGAGGTGATAAAATCTGGAATTTCCAGACTTGGAAACTACCTTCAGCCAAACAATTATGTGGGTGAGCAGATGCTTCAAAACAATTAGTATTGTCTGTGAGTGGTTATAGTGTGAAAACCAAAGACACACACTGAGCAGTCAGTTTTGATATATGCACATTATGCTTAGGTTTCATTACATCACTTACATCATGAGTTTAAATCATGTTGTGTTTGGGCAAAGCTCCTCTGTGTGTCCACAATTTAGGAGTAAAAGATACAGTTATTAAGGCACTCTTGCTGTTATTATTTGAATGATTGTAATTAACATGGAAAAGATCTTATCTCCCCATTCTTTTTGGCATCTGTAAAATCCTCCATACATGGAGTGGTCCATTACTATAAAAAAGAAATTAAAAAAAAAAAAAGCAAAACTCTCTTAAGAGCCTCACCGCTTCATGTTCCCTTCTGCCAGTGATCGTTTTCCTTAAACTCAGTATATTAAATGTTGTCCCAGCTTACACTTCTGTCCTGAGGAATGCTCCACTAAAAATAATTGTGTTTATAAACCTAGCGACAGATGTCGGGAATTTATCTCCTTACCATGGCAGGACACGCCTCCTCTATTCTCCAGATGAGGGATTAGCTGGGAAGAAGGAGGGACAGACATCGAGCTACAATGCTTTCTCACTATCTATCTCCCTTAAGTTTCGGCTGAAACAAAGGAGGAGGTGCAGGAAGGAAAGCAGCTGCCGTTTGAGGCTCGGAGTTACGGCGCCGTGGGAGAAGCGGGACACGACTCCCCGGCGGAACGACGCGCCCCGGGAAGGCGCCGGCCGCGTCCCGCCCGTTACCCGCCCCCGCCGCGCCCCGCCGGGCCCGGCCCCGCTCGCGCCGCGGACGGAAGCGGCCGCCCCCTTCCGGGAACCGGGTCCGGCCGCACCGCCCCGCTCCTCCTTGGCCCGCCCCGCGCCTGCGCGCCTCGGCGCCTGACACCGCGCTCCGCCCGCGGGGCGGGGGCGGCGGGGCCGCACCCGGTGACGACGCTGCGGCCCCTGCGGCGGCGCTCCCCGCCCCGCCCCGCCCCGGCCGCGCCCGCCCTCCGCCCCGGGCCGCGCGCGCCGCCGGCCGTGCGCGCGGGGGCGGCGCCAGGGCCTCCCCTCGCGCGCTCCGCCCCTCCCCGCGCGCTCCTCGGGCGCCGCCGGCACCGCCGCCGCAGGTGAGACGGGGGCGCGCGGCCGGGCCGGGCCGCGCCGGGCGGAGCCGCCAGGGCTGGGGCCGGGGGGAGCCCGAGGACCCGGCTCCGCCCGCGCCTCGGGAGCTCTCCGGTGTGGGGGAAGCTGCCGTGCGGTGCGGGCGGGGGCTTCCGGCGGCTCCGCGCCCGCCGCTCTGCGCCGCCCGGGAATCGGTGTCGGGGTGCGGCCGCCGCCTCGCCGTCCCTGGCCGGCGGGGTACGCCCGCCGGCCCCACCCCGGCGTGTGGGGACGGGCGGGCGGCGCCCCGAGCCTCCTGCCGGGGGCCTGGTGACCGCTCCCTGAAGGTTACGGGCGGCGACCTTGGCCACCTGCGTTCGCGGCCCGCCCGGGCGCGGGAACAGCGGGCAGGGGGCGGCGGGGCCGCGCCGGGCTCCGGCCGCCTGTTGCGGCGGGGCCGGGGGCGGCGTCCCGGGGCCGCGGGCGGCGGCGGGCGCCGCCCGTACCTGCGCAGGTGGGGCGCGGCGCGGCGGCGCCCCGAACAAAGGGCCGCGCCCGGGGCCGCGGGGAAGGGGGTCGGGGTGCTCGCCCACCGGCCCGGCGGGACCGAGCGGCGGCTGCGGCGGCGATTCCTGCTCCGGCCGGGTGCCGGAGACCCTGCGCGTGTATGTGGGCGCTGCGGTTCTAGGGTGAGTAAGAACAGGGCTCCTGTAGCATTTAATAGCTGCCCACTTTCATGTGCTGGGCTTTTCTGTAGTTACTGGTAATAACTAGATCTTGTGTTTGCTTGTAACACAAGGGAGAAGTGCGAAGTATACTTTTAAGTTCCCCAAATGAAAGAGCCTTTCGATGCTCACCTATTTGGTTAGGTAAGAGATTTGGTGTTTGCTTTTAGGTTTCTTTTAAGGGGAAGTCATAGCTTCGGCTCCTTCTTAATTGAGTCTTTAAAATGAAAATGTTAAGTGGGCCATACGTATCCCAAGAGCCACCTGAGGAGCGATCTGTGTGTTTGTTTTGCAGCATCCCCAAACCGTCCTGGCAGAAAGCTTGCCAAAATGGGTTTTTTTTCAGACTCAAAAGGACCCTGATGTTTTGTTTTGTGCTTTCATTTCCAGCTCTTATTTGAAAGAGACTTGCATTCTGCACTGCAAAACATTATACCTCCGGAAGTGTAAGCAGTATGTGCCTCTGCTGGCATTTCAGTTCACATACAGTTTTATGTTCAGATCTCTCCATAACCTATCGGTTGTTCTTTGTCCTTTCCACTGAAAGTTAAACTGAAAAGAAAGGCAAGCCTGAGAGAGGGGCTGCACTAGGAGAAGATCCTGCTCTTCTGTTAGTTTTCAGGGTAATTAGTAGTGATTATAACTGGATTTTTAATTTTAAATCCACTTCTTTTTGGCTGACTTGTTAATCTAATAGCATGTACCTCAACATTTAGGTCCTGGGAAACTGTGAGCATTCTTACTAGAGTGAAGAACAACTGTTTGATATGTCGATCTCTGGTGTAAATATAAATCCTTCAGTCTGTGCTTGCATTACAGTTTGTCAAACATTTTTTGTGGAAGCCTCCAAATGGTGGAAATTTGAGAAGTTGATAGTGCTAGTCCTGTTTACTCTTTATTCTTTTCTGTAGAAATAGGAGAACGTGACATAATGTTGCACAAAAATATCAAAAAAAGCTTTCAGTCTACTGCATGAGTGGTTAACTATGAGGTTAAATAAGCTGTGTTGCTGGATAGTGAGTGTACTACTCAACTATTGCAAATTCCTTGATCTTGGTCTTTGCTTTTTAGTGCTCTTTTGAATTTGAGTAAGGGAAAGATTACAAACATCCTAAGGTGAAGTATTTTGAGTTGTGTGTTCTTTGACATTGTTGTGATAATGCTGTGGGTTTTTTTTTTCTTTTTTTTTTTGCTCCTTAAGGAATCTTTAGCCATGAAAGTGAAAACTGGAATGTTTCCTAGCTGTGCATTCTTTGTAATGTCTGTCACCTGTGGTCACGTACTCTTTAGATAAATAACCCATAGAAACAGTAGGCTATTGAGGGGAAAGGGATGGGCGTGGGGAGGTGGGGTAAGGAGAGTTGTGGCTGTGAGGATAAGGCAGTGCTGGATAAAGGTGACCAAGGAAGAGCACAAGACTGTTAAATAAGTGTGGCTGGAGATCTTGCAGTGGTCCATGTGTCTTCTGTGTTCAGACTGACTTCTAGTTCTCATAAAAACAGTTGTGTTCTTAACCTCAGTTACTAAGGCATGCACTGACATCCCTGTTTCTACTTTTTCTGAGGGATTACCCCGAAACAAAGATGTTCCATCTAAGAAGTGGTTTTGCTCCTGTTAACTTTCAAGTGTATCTGACTTGGATGAAGATAATTGCCAAGGCAAAAAAATGCAGCTAACTTAGAAACTGATATATGGCAGTCTCTGATACCAAAGGATACTGTAGGTACAGTGTCTTGTGTGAAAAGTTGTTTAGGCACTGCATTTCAGCCAACTGAAAACAGCATTATTTTTGCTGCAGTTTTATATATGAAGAAGAAATAATTATATGAGAAAAATCTTTTAACTTTGTGATAAGATTTGGTTGCTTTGCCATCCTAGGGAGTACTGTAGGATATAGAAGTCCTGGGAATCAGTGGTTGATAACATGTCTTCTAGATAGGGAACTCCCCACCCCCTTGAAAGTGCTTATAGCCAGCTTCCAGTAAACTTCTAATGGCTCCAAGCTACAGAAATTACTTTGCATCTAAATTGAAATCTGTTTTATATGAACAAGGTAGTTTAGTAGGCTAGTGACAGCATTCTTGTGAACATACTGTAGCCTGCCTGCCTCAAACGCACAATTACAGGACAACTGTGTTAAGCCTCCTTTCTACCTTAGGAAGAATTTATGTGAGGAACCAAGTAAATAGAGCAGTTGGTATTATGTTTGTCCACTAAATGTTCTGCAAAATATTTATATTGCTAAGTAGGGAAGAAATTGTTACATTTTATTAGTCTGTTGCAGTACTTAAAATCAGCTCTCAGGATAGTTTATAAAAAGTTATTTTTAAGGAGTACTGTCTGCAGAACCTGAAATTGGTTATAGTCATTGTGGGTATAAATAACTTAGAATCACTTTATAGCAAATGTACCTTGCAGACCAGGGGATTATTAAATCCTGTTTTGCTACTCGTCCTGTTTTCATAACTATTTTCAGAGTTGTCACCTAAAGCCCGAGGATTTATCAGTGGTTACAGCTGCTTGTTGAATCTCTTTGGTAGTTGTGCAAACCATAACCATGAGGTGAGGCTTACCGGCTGGAGCCTTAGAGACTCTACAGCAGAAAAAAATTCTGAAGTTCCCATAGAAAAAGCCAGTATTAGATTGAAAGGTAGGAGCAAGTTGGAAAGAAATTTAGTATGGATTAAATAATGCTGCCTTAGAACGAACCAGTGAGAGAATTCATTGCCTTTGGCCAGAGGGAGGCTTAGTATTTACTAGTCATATTTTGTTTGGGATTCATTTTGTCTTAATCAAAATTCTCAACACCTTTGGGACAATAGATTGGCAACACTGAAGTGTCCAGGCTTTGCACAGAGGGGTAATAACAGAGAAAGGTGTGTTGAGGGTGTTAGATGACATAGGCAGTTACTACAGAGAATTCAAAGCGAGCTATGCTGTAATCAGTTTGTAACGGAGAGAAGCCAAGAATGTAAAGAAGGTAGAACAAACAAGAGATGTAGATTTGGTTGCATAGTAACTCTGCAATTGTTACTTTAGTGGAATTGATGCTTATTTTGTGATGTTGGCTCCTTAGTTGAAGTAATTATAATGTACATTGAATTCCTACCAGTAAAGTTCATGCATTGTGTGTATGTATAATGCATTGTATTTTTCTCTATAATAGTATGTTTACAACATTTGATGCAGGAGTGTGGAAATGTCTGGTGCAGTGTCCCACAACATTTAATTAAAAATTGGCATGTAAATATACTGTACCAGCAAACAAGTATTTCTGCAAATTATGGAAACTGCTATTTATGAAGGTGCTTTGTATCTATGCTTAGTAGGTAGGCAGCAGGGATCAGCCATGCATTCAGGCCTTGGTACCTGTTTAATTTTATGGTCTTAAATACTAATTTAATAGCCTTTTGTACTGCTGTAAGACTTGATCTTTAACTCTGATCCTTGTTTCTGAGAGTCTGAGAATGCTCTACATATAGCACCCACATACAGGCAGGCAGAAATGTTTTTGTCAACATGAAATAGATTGCAGTAAACATGGAAGTCTTGCAAAAATGAAACATCTGTGAAAAAAATAAAAAGCCGACTATGTGTGGTACCATCCTTCCCTTTGCTAGTGTTCCCATTCAAGCCCATCAGGTCTCAAGGAGGTCTGTCATTTCAAGATGTAGCAGTGTAGTCCTGTTGGTATAGCTAAGTCTCCTGAGAAGGCTTTTAACATAGAAGTGGTTAATACCAGCAACACTTTGCCCTGTGGGATTGATTTCAGACCTCAAAATAGAAGAAATTATACAGGCAGGAAAACAGTGTTAACAGATGTGACAAACATCTGCAGGCATGCTATGTCAGTCACATAACCCACGTTTGATGGGTGAGGTTATGCAACGGGAGATGTTTGAGTAGATGGACCTGAAGGCCCTGCTCAAAGCAAGGCTGGAAGCAACTCATCATTAACCATCTGTCACTGTTACCCTTGGAGATCAAAGTAAGCAAAATCAGTGAATCCAATCACTGAATCCAGGTGACTGTCATGTGAAAGAGCTATTTGGGATGACACCTCTAAATCATAAAGTTCTTGCACCTGAATTAATTTTACCTGTGTAGTGTAACATGTACATAAGCTTCATTCCAATCCTCAGAACACTTGTATTTTAAAAAATAACACTGCACACTCGTAAGAATCGATTTTTGTAAGGTCAGAATTTATGTTGTCCAAATTACGAGTTCATTGCAATGCTTCAATGACTGGTCCAGTAGAGAGTTGTGACTGGTATCTCAGTGCACTTTATCACAACTTTAATTCTCTGATTATTAAGAAGTTTAGATTTTTGAAATTGTTACTGATTTGAAAATGAATGTGAAATTTATTTTAGATTGATGTAGTGTACATGTTGAAATCAATGATACAGCACAGGCCTATATGAGTGTGATTTATTAAAGCATCTTTCTTTACTGGTCCAGATTGCATTTTTTTTGTCTGTTGCTGATTAGACCTGATGGCTTTGAGGTTTCAGGGTTTGTATTTAGTAAAACTAAAGTATATAATAAATCAGGGAAACTTAACCTAGAAAGAAAGCTCTGGACTCCTTCTCTATACAGTCTAGTGTAACTCAGAATTTAAAGAGCAGATGCATTAGACTAAATATCAAAAACTTTCAGTTCAGCAAGTTTACCATCTAAAATATTATTAAATTGTTAGTATTGTAAGGAAGAAAATATAGCTACAGGTAACATTCATCATTAATTCCAGGTATTCTGGAACATTTCAGAGTACCCTGTAGGAAGAGATTCACTAAGGCCTGTGTGTGTACACCCATACAACTGTCTCCCTGTGGATCACTAATTTTGACCATCTAGTTACTAGTTTACTGATGGGCTTAGAGTTACAATTACATTTAAAGATTGTATAGTGCAGCTACTCACAAAAATGCTGGAATTTCTCAGCTCTTCTTTGCCCCATAATTCTGAAACCTTAGGAGGTCCTGATTTTTAAGAAACTTCTTCACTGTCCTGCCTCTTTAATGTTTTTCTTTGGATCTTAATGAGAAAATTGTTTTGTTTTTTTTTTTTTAGGTAACTTTATTTAATACATGTTGAACTTCTTTAGTAGAAGAGCACCTTTTTCTAAAAGTTAAATGAAAGTTAAGCTGTATCTGTAGTATTTGCTGTCTTGCAAAGTTTGACTTCTATAGTTCTTGCAGTCAAAGCAGATAGAGGAATGAAGTAAAATAACAAAAATATTCTCTGCAAGATGTATGAGTTAGAACTGAGACCATGTTTATAACAAGCAGAGTTTGTGATTTTCTTGACACTGGAATATTTTGAAGAGCATTTTAAAAGCAGTCTTAAGATCTAGTGACTTTAAGAGTAGTTTGGAAAATTTGAGGAAAAGAGTCTGTTGTTTGAGGAGTGAAGTTTTATATTGTAATCTTTCTAATAAGTTTTACTACAATTTTAGGAGAGAAGAAGCTTTTTTTACAAATACACGGGAAAAATATGTTTCTCTGAGAGAAAACTGAAACAGAAACAATCTTGTAGCAAGTATTAGGATTTCTTTTACGATAGTATGAGCAATGAAATGCAGTATGATAAAATACTGAAACCTAACCCAGTCAGAATGGCATAGTTAGATGGTAAGGGGTTTGAGGGATATATTTTCAGGAACATAATTCTGGCTTTGCTACAAACTAAGACCGGTCATACTGTCACCTATGAACAACAGGAATGGGTTTTAATAACACTAAGTTTTCCAGACTTTATGCAGGACTCTGACTGCATGTGTATTAAGACAAAAGAAATAAACCCCTCAAGGAGAAAAGCAGTAAAATTAGCTTCTGACTCTGTGGTGAACTGATGCTAATGCAAGTACTGTCACTGAATTGAAAGCTTGCAAGTGACCAGCTGAAAAGAAGATGCTTTCATAAATCAGAGGTAGTGAATGTTTCTTAGGCCAGAGAAAACCATGCAACATTGAAAAGGTATTAGGTCACCTACTTCTCACAACAATTTAAAAGGCTGTGTGTACAGAAAGGAAAGCAGCTCATACTTGATACTGTTTAACACTGTGTTAAATATTGCAGTGTGTGTAGAATTAAATGTTGAAATTATACTGGATTTCACTGTAGACACACTTCTATAGTAGTTTTTCCATGGAGAGACTGGCCTTTAAAATAAACCAAGTTTGACCACTGCTGGAATGCCTTTAGCTTTTGCATTCTGTGTTAGGTCATAGGAAGAGAGACACACTTGAGACCCATCTACCTTAACAGTGCCTTTTCCAAGAGCCTTTGCCTTTGGAGTGTGATTAAAAATCTAATTTTTAGGTTGTTTATCAGAAGCATTTGATAGCTGCTTCACTTGGTTCCCCAAATAGTCAGAAATGAATGTTATGCTTTGCTCCTGTGTTCTGAAATTTATCTATGATTCTGACATACATTTCTTTGTAAAGAATGTTTTTTAGATGGCCTGTTCTGTTAAAACTTGGAACTTAAACACTTATATTCATGTAAAGTCATTTAACAGTTCCAAGTTACTTTGTGCATTGTAAGAGCTTGTAAGAGTTGAAACAGGAGCAAAAAGCAATTTTTAAGTTTGTGAACATTCAGTTTGAAAATCCCTTATTTGGTACTGCAAAAAAAGCATGATCAGTATTTTAGGCAGGAAATTATGAAAACCACCTTGCACTGACACTTGATGTGAAAATTGTTAAATTGATGTGGATATTAATAATTTCACATTAATGTAATGAACTCAATGCCCTCTGTTTCTAGCCATTGCAAATTTAAAGCCCATAATATGTGAAACAGCCATGAATGTATGTTGTCTATCATATGATTGGCAAGTGTATATTGAACTAAAAGACAAATCATTGCCTGATTGTGTCTTTTAGGTCTATTAGATTAACTCTATCAGTTTTTCAAATCATGTATCTAATAATTTTAGGACAAATTGCATCTAAAAAATGGGGAGAGATCCGCCTAACAGTGTTTCAGTTTTAAGCATGCTGTATTACTGTGTAATATCATGTCTATAACCACTTGTGTTCTTGAATCACCTATTCAATAGGTTTTTGTGTATTTGCAAACCAGTCTCATTCAGTGAGTTGTGCATATGAAATCATTTTTCTCTGAATAAAACAGAAAAAATTTTATTTTAGGAGGGGAAATTGGCACTGGATAGGATCTAAGCAGGAGACATTACCAGAACAAAATATGGCTACAAAAGTAATGCTCTTTCAATAATACTACAAAAAAACCCACTTGTGTATTTCTAATTAGGTGGTTAAACAGATGGCAAAGTCATAAAATTAATTAAGTAACTTATTTTGCCAAGTCAGGTTTCATTAAAGAAATTTGCTGCAGCTGCATGTTTCCTGAGAGGAATAAAAGGAAAATTTTGAAATGCAAAATTGAACATGCTCATATTTCATTAGGTTCCATTTGGCTGGTGTATTGATGCAATCTGCCTGTGGGGAGAGAGAATGCTTGCCTGTATTTGTGAAGAGGAGACGGAGAGCCTGGTGGTACCTGCTTCTTGGTGTATCTTGTTAATGCCCTGCATTCAGTCCCGTGTGCTTGCACCATTTGTGCTGTGGCCTTTGATGTAAACGTGCTTGCACCTGCTGGAGCACTAGTTTGCTGTATCCTTCATTGTTAGAAGCTGTTTTATTAGCCTGATATGTGAAGGATAATGTATTGCAGTGTTCCTACTCAGCTTTTGTTGAAACTTCATTCACCTAGGCACTGACTTGTGGAAGAAGGCAGTGCCTGCCTTGAAAATGCTTTATGTGAAAGCTTAGACTTTTTCTTTGTCAAGAATTTCATAGGACGGTTACTCAAACAGGGCTCCTGTGTTCATTCTATCTGTGCAAATACTTGAAAGAATTTAAGGGTGTTTATGTGAGTTTCACCATGGTATTACTATGACTGGCTAACAGGGAAAAGTAGTTGTTTGAGCAGAATAAATTCCCTGAGCTATCAGCATCAGAACTTGTATTGGTGTGACAAGAGAAGCCTGCAAAACAGCACTGCTACCAGAGGAAATCCTAACCTACAGAAGGGGTGCTGTGTGCATCCCTTCTATAGATTCTGTATGATTGTTGGGTGCAGCCTGCCATGAGCCTGATTACTGTTTTGGTTTGCAGCTAACATTTGTTTCTAGATTTCTCTGTTACAAGTTAACTTTCCTGCCTGTAGAGCAGTGAAACTGGGTGCAGTTTTAGGTTTTGTCAATGTGGATCTTGATTCTTTCTGGCTGTAAAAATGACCATGCAAATATTTGCTGTTTCTAGAAAATGCACATATGACATTCTGAACTTCTAAAGGAAGACTAGGGTTTTTAACAGTTAAAAAGATACTTGGGTTAGAGAAAAACCTATATTTTTTCAAGTATATCTTCGGGAAGCCACCGTCAGGCATTTCTCAACAATTTACTTCATCAAGCCAAGTCAACATGCTTACATTTAAATCTTCCTAAAATTTCTATAGTGTATATTGAAGTGTAAATGTACAGGGCAAAAAGGATGTATTAATGTGATTGAGATTCCTTTTGAAATCTGATTGACCAAAAAACCCTGAATTTTTGATACTGAATATGCTGTGGACAAGTTTTGAATGAGGTGCTCTTGAACTGCTTTTAAAAGCGCGCTGCTGAAGCTCATGCTGAATAGTGCCTTCAAGGGAATTCCATTCTTGTTGCTTTCTAGAACAGCTGGAAGCAGCAGCCCTGTGCAAATGTCAGTGAAGCCTAGCTTATCATTAATTAAAAGTTAGCTTCCAGATTTGTTTTCTTGTAGTTGCAACAGAAGGTAAAAATGGTTGTATCTTGTATATCTTAGGTGACACGAACTTAAATGTGTTCTTGAAATGTTTCACTGAGTTCTTATTAGAATAGCACTAGTTAAGAACCTTAGCTGTTTATTCTGCATTACTAAAATCCATCTTTGTAGGCTATATGTTGAGTCTTACATTTTGGGGGGGATGGGGGTTGGGAAGAGTGTCTTTGTTCTATATCAAATGCATCTCCCGTGAATGTAACTTGACTTTTGATTATGGATAACTGATGTGGGAGGCTCTTCCACAGATGTCCCCCTCATCTGTTTCAGCCTTTCATGGTAGAAAATCGGCAGTAGTACCTGTTTGTCTGCCTTCTCTCTGAATCCATACAAGTCTGTGGATAGCTTTGACAGGCTAGTGGCATATAATTGTTCATTATTCTGTCCTGTCTGCTGTGACACGACAGAATAATTGTCTCCTCATGGTGTATAATCTTAATACAAAATGAATGCCTTCTGTTAATATGCTAGATTACAGATTTTCATGTTTACAGATTGAACATGAAAGAAGACGTGATCCTTACACTTTGTGTTAAAGCACTTCAGCACTGTCAGCCTTAGAAAGCTAAATGCCCTCAATGATTAGAATAGACTGAGAGAGGGCACCAGCCGTGTACTGAACTTGTAGAAGCAGGAACAGTATTCTAGACTTTTACAAAAATGTGTCTATTATCAATATTATTTCACAGTGTGACTTTAGTCTGTTGAACTCTGAAAGCAAGCTTTAACCTTGTGTTAACCTTGGTAGTGTGTTTGAGTTTGCTGCTCTTCCTACTCATCTTTGGATCAGTCCAGATATGTGGATATGATGGTCTCGTCAGAGAGAGAAAAAGCTAGATAAGCTTTCCCATTAATTGGTCTGGGAAGCTTTAGGGACGTGGAGAGAAGGAATGATGATCAAATGATAAACAATCTGCAGGTGGTGTTTTAAACAAGTTGTTTTACTCATAAAGACGGTGTCTTCTTAATTAGCCAATCATTTGAAATCAGGTCCACCTGTAGCAGACCAGTATATAAAAGAAGAGGTCTGAATAAATGTGGGGCTTCTAGCCTCTTAGGATCCTGATCTGAGTCTGTGTCATCTATTCCTGACTTAACAGTAACACAGATGAACCATTGCAAGTATCTAGAATTCTTCCTAGTGTTTTGTAATAGTCATCACATAACTTGAAAAAAGTGAGAATCTTCAACAGGTGCTGGGTTATGGTTGAGGAACCCTAGAACACTTGCATTGTTTTGCCTCAGTGTTCATAGGCTGGAAGTGCTGTAGTTTTGCCTTACCTGTGCTCAGCTATGTGCTGTTCTGGGCTGTCTCTGGTGCCAGCAGACTTGTTTAGGTAACATATCTGTTCAAAAAACCAGTATAGGTTCATTCTTTTCTAGTGCAATTTCTTAAGTGCTTTGCCACCTAATAGTTGCACCAGTGCTGTTGGGAGAAAGGATATGGGAATATCAGACAGACTGCTGCAGGTTCCGTTTATATCAGCGTTGCAGGCACACACACTTGGACTCAGGGCCTGTATGTTTTGTCAACTGTTTATGTGGACAGTGATGTAGCTGCTTTGTTTTCTTTTCAGTGCACTACAGGGTTTGAAATCTTAAGATCTTCATTTTGCTCTAGACTGTTTCTCTTGTTCAATTTGTCAGGATTTGCATGTGCTGTTGCATGCATGGGTTTCAAGAAATTTCTTTATGGAAGTACTTCCCTGGAAGTCATCTTGCAGGAAGCCAAACAGGCCTTTTAGTAAGAAAATGTTGAAATGATGACTTAAAGCATATGAAATACATACCTGTTCTCAGTTCAGAAGGTGCTGTCTAGTTCATGGTCATGCCCAGAAATTGGCACTAAGGCCCTGTGGAGCCTCTGGGAGACTGCTGGAGGTCTGTGAACTTGTTTCTTGTGTTTTAGTGACTTTCTGTTGGAGAAATTGCAATTCTTCTGATGATGTTTTAAGAAGATAAAGACGTGGGCATGTAGGATCTGGTATTCTTTATGACAACGCAGTGTAACTTATGGGATGGATGGGCCTCTGTTTTTGGGTGAAGAGTTCACTGGTTGACTTTTCCAGTTTAAGTGCCCAGGTATGGTTATGGTTTGAAGTACTTATCTCAAGGAGCTGGGAAATTTGGGCCTTTTGCCTGAGGAAATTGCTTCTGCTGAGAGATAGAACTGAAGTGAGTCTTCTACCCTTTACTTTTGTTAGTAGTTAGTCACTGTAGTAAATTTGTTCTGTGGGTGTGGGAGGCATAAGAACCTTCTAAGGTGTGCCCTAGAAAGCTTTGGAAAGAAGAATTCTTACGAAACCTTGAATGTGATTTAATTGCTTGTTAAACTCATGAGACGCTTCAAATCCTAATTCCTAGTTCAGCATGTTTATGTCAAAGGATTCTTTTCAGGACATAGGGAAATACTTGCTGTGAAAGTTTCTAACTTGTTATGAGGCTGAGTTTCAGGAGGCCTGTTTCATTATCTAATGAGATTACTCATTAAGATAGGTTTGAACATTTGGATTCATTCTTCTCTTTCTCTAGTCTACTGCTTAAAGTTTGTAGTGATTATTAACCATTTGAAATTCTTGTTTTACCTGAATAAAATACTGGTGTTACTTTATGCAGAGTTTGATGGATGTTGTGCATTTAAACTGTAATAAAACACCAGTCAAATTTGATGACACAACAAAATGCTGATCTAACTTTTAAAACTTCCTTATTGTCTAGTTCTTAAAGCAGCTAGTATCACATCTCATCTGTGTCCTCATGTATCCTATCAATCTCTGGGTCTTGGGGTGTTTCTGCTGATCTGGTTTGAATGTTGTAATTGGAACCAGATGATGGGAGGGTTAGATTCTGCTTGCCTGGAGTTGCTTCCCTCCTTTTCCAAGAATGCTTTTGTTGCAGAAATATCTGAATAATTTTGTGAGGTGTCTTTCAAATATTTGGCACTTAGTATGCTAGTGCTGTTTTCAAACAATGCATTCTCAAGTATACTTTTGCTCTTCAGTTTGGTAACCAAACTGAAACTATGGGACTCAATAAACAATGAAGTAACTGGTTGAATTTGTGATATTTTCACAACAGATAAGATTATATTGCTTCATGGTCCTTGGATGTGAAATATGTTACCACTTACCAAAATTCTTGTTTCTGTGCTTTTTCTTAGAAAATTGAATTTGTAATTTGTAGGTCATGTGATGCAACAAAGTTTTGATACACTTTGGGAAATTACAAAACTTTGGAGAATTTTTTAACTCAATTGAGAAAATATTGTCAAATAATTACCATAAATTTTTCACTTCAGCATGAAATAATTGTGAATTTTGTTTCTAGAGGTGATATATACTAAGTGTAAAGTGCAGAGTAGTGCAGGCATTAATTTTTTAAAGTAAAAAGAAGTTATTTAGTTATTTGTTTAGAGCAATGTGAGTTTGCACTGTTAAACTTCCTTTAATTGTTCAGTAAGTAATTGATAATTTTTGCCTCTCTGGAAGTATTTTGGTCAAAGCATATTAACTAGTTCTTAATATTGTACAGGTAGCTCACACACTGCAGTTAAATTATTTCTGTTCCTTCAAATGTATCAATTTCTAGCTCTGTTACGCAGAGTAAAGGCAGGTGAGATAATGTATCCTCTAGCAGTTCTAATTGATGCTTATTATATAAAGCAGTCTTAAGGGAAGAAAATTACGCATCTTAAAAGTGAGTGGGTAATGAGGTTAATATGACAGACTTACAAATCTTTATGTAATCTTCTCTGAAAGGAAATGAACTAGGATTCAGTTTTGATGTAGTAGTTTTATGTAGGCTATAAAATTGACAATAAAAATTGTTTTGCAACTGATGAAAGGCACCACTATCTCTACTTATTAACTAGAACCAACTATGCTAACTGTACCAGCTATTTGTAAATACAAAGCTATGTTTAACTAGACCCCTTCAAACAAATGTCTGCAGCATATCAAAGTCCGCCTGTTAAGGACAACTGTGCATTCAGAAGGCCTGCATTCAGCTTTATGTATAGTAGTGAAGAAGATGCCAGCAGAACTTGTGCCTGTAATGATGTGACTTTGGTGTAATGCTTTTCTTTTCCTGGTCTGTCCTCAAATTTACCTTGCATTTACGAGACTCCGAGGAATTAAAATGGATGGAATAGTTCTTGACTTCTTTTGGTCACTGTGTGGGAGACAAAGAGACTGATCATATGCTCTGTTCTTTGTTAGTTTTTGGCCTCTTGGCCAGTTTTTGGTACATTTTGATAGAGATGTAGGTGTCTTGGATATGATTGTTTCTATTAATTTCTTCAGTATTTGGTGCTGGCTAAATAAGGGGAATTATGTTCCCTGTGAAGGAAAGGAAGCAATCTAAATTGGGTGTCTATTGCCCTCTTTGGATGGTACACAGCTGTTCTGTTGGCCACTTTTTTGCTCTCCCTTAGTGTATGAACCTTGGGATTATTGCACTGGGGAGGGATGCAGAGGACAAATGGAATGGATATGTACAGAAACATGCTTTGATTGGTTTGGAGCAACTTATTCTGTTAGAAAAAGCCAACTGAGGAACAGGACATCTTAAGATGAGTCATCTCAGTTGAGATTAGTGAGGGATATAACCCATAAGGTTTTTTTTGCCCATAAGTATATTTTTATCTCAATTTATTTGGCTGAAATAGTAAATAGGAGGACAAAATAAAGACTAATAAAGAGAGAGCAAGGATTCCTGCTTTTTGTTTTTTTCTTTCCTAACTTGTATTTGCAAATATTTCTCCCTGAAAATATTATCCTTGGAGATCAAAACTACTTTTTTGCTGGTGCCTGATTATCTAGTTTACTCTTCTGGATCTGGAGGTGACCATTCTGTGTTTCAAGACTTTATGCAGAAGTGAACATGATACTATGTCCAAGTTGTGTTACACTGTTCAGCTCACTCCTCTAGTGGGTGGAGCTGCATGTTGTGTGTAAATCCATGGGGAACTAAAGGTAACATTGCATTTTTTTGCGCAGAGGACCTGTGCAGGCTGTAATGTATAAAAACTCCTGAGTAGTATTGATATAGGTAGAAGCCAATCACTCAAGGCAAAGAATAGCTTTACAACTTCAGATGGAAGTTCCTTGTTTATCTTAATAATGTAAAAATAAAAGTTATTTAACTGCCTACTCTTCTTTCCTTTGATCAGATTTCTAGACTGTTGGACAAGACACTGATGCTAACATGAATTATAATTCCTACCCCTGCTGTTCTTTGTTAATGTAATTGCTTGCTAGCCTGGCTCAAAAAAAAAAAAAAAAAAAAAAGATCCCATCTCCAACTGGAAGTCTGCCATTAAATGGAACAGAGAATCATGGGTGTGTTTATCTGCAAGCAGGCAATAAAACACCTGTAGGAGCTTTGAGAATTGCTTACTTTGAGCAGTCAGATTCATTTGTTTGTGTCTTTATTTACTCAAATATGTTGAAAAAGGGCAGCTTCTTAGGCCTTTATCTGCAGTGGAAATGAGGACTGATCCACCATAGCATGGTGGCTAGACAGTGTTTTTGCCCTTCTGAATAAAAACACTGCAGTACATTGCTGAGCCAGTTGAGCTTTTGCTTCCCTTCCAATTTGTTGAACTACATAAAGAACTGTTCATGAAGAATAAAACTGTTTATTCACTGAAGAATAAACTTTCGTATATATTACCATCTGAATTGATGTGATGGGATTTCCAATGGTTGTGGTAAAAAACTGACTAGTATAAATTGATAATATAGCTATTGAGGACACCGTGCTTGGCTCTTTGTGAACATTGCTCTTCCCTAGGTGGTGTAGGATTTGACTGTAGGATAACCCTGTGTTTATCTTCTGACCTGCAAGTAATTTTGAACTGTGAAAATTAAAGTAATAATAAACCTCATGGTATGCTTAATAAGGAAGTATGCTTTTCTGAGCTTCATACAACAGGGTTCTTGCCATAGTCTCTGTTTTATCATAATTATAAAGTAGGACAGTTGAGTAACTAGATATGACCCAAACTAATACTACTTATGAAAATAAGTCAGGCTACATAAATTACAGGCAGAAAGACTTTGCATGAAACTTCATCTCAGGTGCTTTACTGTTAAAATTGGAATCTAGGTTCTTCTTTGTTTTTCAAAGTGCACTGAAACAGGTACAATCATGCCAATAGCTTAGAACTTATCACTTTCAAGGTCTTTCTTCTCTCTAGCACAATATTTGCTCTGAAACAGTCTCTTTGGATTAAGTGTTGTCTGCACAGTATCGTATTGTACTTGCATTGTTTGTAACTTATTTCTCTCTCTTTCCATATTGGCTACTACTCAGCAGATCTGAGTTTTTGCCAGCATTATATCTTGATTGGATTGTGAAGAACTTGGGAGTAAACTGACATCCCTGAGTGACCCTCCTACTCCAGAATGTGGCATAGTGTTTATGACAAGCTTATCTTGAAGATTTGAAGTCTGTGTTAGTGTCAAGTTTTTGCTATTTTCAGTATCTTAGTGGAATGTTGTTTACTGACAGTTACTTTTCAGGATCAAGTTGGAAATGGAAATGTTTTGGGTTTTTTATAGGTCAGCTGCTGCAGAGAGTACAAAAAGTGGCAACTTGTTTGTCACACTGGAACACTACTTGTTGAATTGTAAGTTGAACTAAGATACGAATTTTCACACTGCTCAATCTACTTGAAGACTAGAGATTGATTTGCAACAAATATTACAGTGAAATATTGCTACTGTGCATTTGATTTTTTTCAGACTGTAATATTGTTAGCCCAAACTCACCTGAGTGAGGTCCTGCTGGGTTCATTTGGACTTGTTCCAATATTGGAGTACTTAGAGAAGAATAGTCTGTTATCTTGCTCAGTAAGCTTAAAGTAGGTCAGATCCAGGTGGATATTGTAACCTAACATTTGCAAACTGAGCTGTTGTCAGTTGATAGTGGAGTTCAGATGAATTTTCTTTCTTGCTTCTGACATACATACTAAGAAGTATGATTTTCAGGATGTGTTTTTCCTTTTAAGAGAAAAGTGTGCAAAGACAAAACAATGTAGTAGGTTGAAAGTATGCACATGGCTTGGAATTATTTTCATGTTCTTTTACTCCCTCTTGAGTAAAAAGAAAGAAATGGTTCTTTTTAAGCCAAAATAGAAATGTTTGCTGTTTTCCATCTCCTTTTTAAAATAACTTGTAGCATTATATTAGTTGTATTTCTCTGCTATATCTCTGTACTGGGTATAGCACCTTATGCTTATTTTGCTTAGATAATCTTTCCAGGGAAAATAATTTTACTTACTTTTCAGTTGCATTTTCAGAAGTAGCTGTGCTGATGTGATCTCAAGAGTTTTTCACATAGTTTGTGGGTTTAGCTTGGTAGGCAGGTAAGTCCCACTGCTTGCTCACTCCCCCTGCCACTGGTGGGAGAGGGGAGAGAATTGTAAGGGTAAAAATAAGAACATTTGTGGGTTGAGATAATGGTAACCTAATAAATATTTTTTAAAAAGGAAAACAAACCAAAGAAAAGTTATTAAAAGAAAATTAGCTCACTGCTAGCTGACCAATACCCAGCAGTTCCTGAGCAACAGCAGTGCTGACAAACTTCAAACCTCTCTGCCAACTTTTACTGCTAGGCTATGGCATGGTAATATCCCTTTGGTCAGGTGGCTCAGCTGCTTGCTCATCCCCAGCCTGCTTGCTGGCATGGCAGTATGAGAACCTTGATGCCATGTATTTTGATTCCAGGAAGGATTGGCTTAATCTCCAATGAAGCTGTAGTCATCATGCGTTTATACTACCTGCATCACTGCTAGCAAAGCCTTAGTGCATGGCCTCAACTAGGGTTTTTGATTCAATTTTTAAGAAAGTTGTCATGGTTCACATTCTGGTTGCTTAAGCTACGCAGAAGGGTAATTCATTATGAAGTAGGATGTAATTTTAGTGTGATGTTGTCGAATAATCATGATGGTTAAAGGTAACAAGGTAATCATGATAAGTTGCTGTGTTATTCTCTGGTGTATATATATATATAACTGAGCCATGTGAATGTGCTCCTTTTGAGTTTTTAATTTTAAAAATGAAAGTTACGTTTGGTTTTCAATTGCTACCATAATTTTTTCTTGTATTTATATATGTAATGTAGATGTCACTGTCTCTTTTGGAGTTCATACCTTGTTTTGACCTGAAGTCTCTGGAGGAGAGCACATTCTGTCACTGTACAGGGACTTCCCTGTGTTTTAAAAACTGTGCAAGCATTCACAAATACAGTTTTATTATTATTGGGATAGGTAGAGAATGAAACAAAAGTGTAGGAAAATAGAGATCCACTACAACTGTAGCATCCATGATTTTTTAAAAAGTTAATGGAATTTCTACTTTTTATGCTTGTGCACACATACGTTAAACTATGAATTAGCTGTCATAGAGCCCTTTGGTGTTGGTGAGATGCAAAGATTTGTGTTTAAAGAAGCAGTCACAGGACTGCGATAACTGTTCCAAATATACCAAATAATTACATTTGTAGGCAAGTTGAATGTTTCCACTCTGTATAAACTAGATTATTTTGCTTTCTGACTTACTGAAACTGGGTATTTTTAGATCTCAAGTTTGCTTGCTTTTCCTGTAAAAGTACTCTAGCTAATCCTTGCTTCTGTGTCTTAGTGCTTGCTATTTAAGCTGGAAATCCCTTCAAAAGTCTGTTTCCTTCCCCTCCAGCTGTCATATCATGTTTTCTTATATGGTGTTGACTCACTGTGGCTTCCTTTTTCAATTCTTGTGTAGAAAACTATCAAGAATTCTTGACACCTACTGTGCCACTAAATGAAAATACTACATACTAAAATGCTTCTTCCAAATGGTAAAGGATTTCTTTGCTTAATTTAAAAAAAAAAAAAAAAGAAAAAAAAAAAAGATGAGCTCAGTGTAACTTGTGGAATGGTTTCCAGTGAAAGAGCAGATAATTCCAGTTCTGCTTTAGTGAAAGCTAAGTCATTAAATATGTAGGAATTTGAAAAAAAAATCAAATTTATCAGTTCATGTGGGAGAAGGAAAATAAAACTAATGAAGAAATATTTTTCTTCTAGATTCTTCCATTTGACACCTGTGAATTTTCTGCAATCCAAAGATGGCAGCAAATAAACCTAAAGGACAGAATTCACTGGCTTTACATAAAGTCATCATGGTGGGAAGTGGTGGTGTAGGAAAATCTGCTTTAACACTACAGTTTATGTATGATGAGGTAAGAGCCTGTCATAGAAATTATCTCAGGAGGTGCCTGCTACATAGTGTTGTTTAAGTTACATTTGTAGAATTATTTTCTGAAAAGGTCTAAATGTATGTGATGTGGTATGAAATTCAGCAGTTGAGTGTAACAAAAACATGTTTTGTGATTACTGATTTGCTCTCTAAAGGTACCTGTGAAGGTAAAATTTTGCCTTTTTCAGACCTCTCAGCTCTTAGATACTCTGTTATATTACTGGAATATTTTTGCATTGCTCACTAGACTTAGAACTTGGTCATTATAGCTCAAAGCTTCTTCACTTTGTTGAGTTGCATGACACCTGAAACAGCCAATTTCTTCCATGTTTTTTGTGCTGGTGTTGAGGACAGGAAAGAAAATCAGTTTCTTTTTTCCTTTTTTTCCAGTGAAAGTCATCCCTTTTATTAAGTCAGAAGCTAAGCATTCAGTGTACTTTAAAAGTAGACACTAAATATATCTAAAGTCAAGACTACCTGACTTCATAGTGGAATACAGACAGATGTGTGTAAGCCAGAAGTTTGCGTAGTGCACACACTGATGTTTTGAAATTACCTCTACATTTCCTTATAATGGCTGAGGAAAGCAAAAACATAAAAACTGTTTGGGCTGATGAAGTGTGCTTTAACTACAAGTTGTTTGATTACTTCACAGGGCCTAAATGCACAATGTTTAGTTATTAGTTACAATACCCATTTAATGTTTGCTATATCCTGATGTGCAAACAGAAGCAATTGTCTTGTACCGGCATGATTTTACATCATGAAGGATTTTTTTTCTAGTTTGTTGAAGACTATGAGCCCACCAAAGCAGATAGCTACAGGAAAAAGGTGGTTCTGGATGGGGAAGAAGTTCAAATTGATATATTGGATACAGCAGGGCAGGAGGACTATGCTGCAATTAGAGACAACTACTTTCGAAGTGGAGAAGGTTTTCTTTGCGTCTTCTCTATTACAGAGCTGGAATCCTTTGCAGCGACTGCAGACTTCAGGTAAGTTACAAGGCAGGATAATAATTTTAATTACATTGAGATGATTGAAAGTGATTTTTTTTGTGTGTGTGTTTTGTAATATCCTTTTGGTGGTCCAGACTGGATAGGCAGCTCTTACTGTTGTAGCATATTTTGAATAGATGCCTAGCCAGGCCTTTGCTGTCTGTAGAACTTAGATGCCTTAGCTGCTGTGTTTCCAAGTACCAGAAAGGCTATTGCCACAGAGCAGATACACAATAACATTCAGAAGACATCTGCCTCACCATGGTCTCAAACACAAGACTGCATGATATTAGAACCCTTATGATAGTAATAGAATTTTATACAAGTTAGGAGTGTATTACACTGAAATTAATTTCAGTTGAAAGAGAAAACATTTAAATAACTCATTACTGCCAGTAAACCTACTTTAGCATGGATCCCTCTCTCCAGGGGCCCACAGATCCTTGCCAGGATTATACTCCAGCATGGGTGTCCCCTATGGACTGTAGAGGAATCCCAGCTCTGATGCTATTCAAACTACTTTTAGATAGCTGCAGACTCTGTTAAAACATTTGCACTGGTATTTGTGTGGAAGATGAGAAATGTTGCTTTTTAATTATACCTCATACGTAAATGTGGTGTCACAGTCTGCCTCAAATGCAGTTAAAAAAAAATATGGACTATTTGCAGTTTCTCAGCTCTGAGTAGACTTCTTCCACAAGACTGCATGCTATTCAGAGCTTTTTGTAATGTGAGCATCCTGCCACATACCAAATCAAGGCCCTTTAGAATACTGATTTCTTAACTGTCTTCAGCTTCTCTCCCTTCAACTTTAAATTTGGTCTCACCTCAGCCATAAAAAGAAATTTATTTCTCTGTGCTTTTTGTCAGTCTTTCAGGAATTGCTCTGTGATAAAGGGCTACATTTCACAACTAACTTTATACTCCTTTTTTCATAGACAAAATACAGAATATTCTTCTGAGACAGCTCTTCCTGATAGTATTAATGCATTTTCAATTAGAAGAAAACTTTCAATATTTTGAAGTGTTGAAGTCTTGAGTACTAAACTATTTGTAGTATTAAGTTGTATTTATAGTTTTAAACCTTTCATCCTAGCAGTTAAAACAGTAGAAGTGTCTGTCCTTAAAAATCTGATGCATATACAGCTTGAGTCTGTACTCAGATATGTATGTAAATGAAGATCTCTGGAGAAACTGAATATAACTGACTTGATAAAGATTCTTGAAAGAAACAGATTTTCTCTTGATATGCTATGGACCATTCTATCAGCTTTAAAATGGCACATTTTGTTAGGAAAGAATGAGCTGTTAATGAGAAGCTTGGGTAGCTTAAAAATAACCATCAAAAAGAGTAATGTAAAAACAATGATAAATGCTCTCAGATAACACTGTTACAGGAAATTAATTATTAATGTAAATTCTCACCTAAATATAAATTTTCACCAGTCCTGTTCTATTTTTTCATTTTTTACTGACTCAGCTCCTTCCTTCCTCGAGGACTAGTCTGTCTTCATTCTGTATAATATCGTAATGAGGTTTCGTGTTATATAAACTACATAATAGGAATAAGTGGCTTTTCACTGTAGGATGTGAAATTATTTAGTCCGAGTTCTTTTTGTATTCCAAGAATGGTTCTCTATGCAAAGCGTAATTTTCTTCTTCTTTTTTTCTTTTTTTTTTTTTCTTCTCCAGGGAGCAAATCTTAAGAGTAAAAGAAGATGAGAATGTTCCTTTTTTGCTAGTTGGTAATAAATCAGATTTGGAAGATAAAAGGCAAGTTTCTGTAGAGGAAGCAAAAAACAGAGCTGATCAGTGGAATGTTAATTATGTGGAAACTTCTGCAAAAACACGAGCTAATGTTGACAAGGTAATAACTGGCCTCTTAAACAATCTGTCCATCAGTTTTTACTTTATCCCTCTTTTTCATGGGTCATATTCCTTATGTTCTTAATTTTAGCTGTTAATAATTTTGTGGCATTTTAATCAAATGCTCTTCTTCCTTAGCTTGCCAGGAGTGCATGACTAGGTGACTCCTTGTAGAACAGTGAAAATGTTAGGCGTAACATGTTTATCCCGTCCTAAACTACAAGGAACCATTATTATCCAAGACATGATACAAGACCTTATAAAATTTTCTTGGGTCAGCTTTTTTGGCCTATACTTCATACTGCATTTTCTGTAACTAGAGGAGAGTCTGCTTCTGAACAGTGAAGAATACTTTCTGATCCTCATTATAAAAGCAAATAAGGGAGGGATTTGAGCCTTCTCTACCCTCATTTAACCATCTGCCACTTTGTATGTTGTTTTGATGAAGAATGGATGAATCCAAAAAGCTATGAAAAGCCCAAAAGTGCCTCATGAGTTTTCATAGATAAAACCTGGTTCAGAACCTCATAAATTAAAGAGAATATTTGTCTTCAAGAAAATGAAATGCTGTTTAGTTGTAAGTGCTTCAGCAAGAATGTGAGGTTTTGCTATTCAGAATAACTGTCAGCCTTGTAGACTGTAAGAGTCACAGTTGTGCGGAAAAAGAAACAAATATATTTAGTGCAATGTGCCAGCCTTTCAGAGCTGTTGACACAGTTGATCCCACATTGAATTACAGGTTTGTGTTGGAAGGAACCTTAAAGATCATCTAGTTCCAACTGCCCTGCCATGGGCAGGGATACCCAACCATTTGATTGGGTTGCTCAGGGCCCCATCCAACCAGCCTTGAACACTTCCAGAGTTAGGGCATCCACGACTTCTCTGGATAACCCATTCCAGTGCCTCACCGCCTTCACAGTAAAGAATTTTTTTTACAATTAATCATTTAAATGTCTTCCCTCTTAGAATTGTTCCTGCAAGGATCTTAGCACAAGCTGCCCACATAAAAAAAATGCTTTCTGTCTTTTTTTTTTTTGTACGCCTTCTTTAAGAACTGAAACAGTGCAATAAGGTCTCCCTGGAGCATTCTCTTCTTCAGTATGAACAACACCAGCTTTCTTAGCTTGTCTTCATAGTGGAGCTACTCCAGCCCACTGAGCATCTTTGTGGCCTCCTCTGGACCCACTCCAACAGGTCCATGTTTTTTCTTGTGCTGAGGACCCCAGACCTGGGCACAGCACTGCAGGTGGGGTCTCATGACAGCAGAGTAGAAGGGGACAATTGCCTACCTTGACCTATTGGCCAGTCCTTTTTTGCTGCAGCCCAAGATACCACTGGCCTTCTGGTCTATGAGTTCACATTGCTAGGTCCAGCTTTTCATCCTTGAAAGCCTGTAAGTCCTTGTCTATAGGGTTGCTCTCAATAAGTTCATCTCCCAGTCTGTACTGATGTCTGGGATGATCCAGATGCTACATCTTGCATTTGGTGAAAAATTCTCTAATGAAAATCCATATATATGAGCAGTCACTTGCAGCATGAAAGCTGTAATGCAAATTCTCTTTTGCAATAACTTAAACTCAACTGTTTGTGTCCTGCCAGTTATCTTACTGAAGAAACTGATTGTTCAGTACTATAGTGATTTACCCTACAGAGCAGCAAAAAGTTCTTAATCGAGTACAGCAGAATTCATCCTCATTGTTGAATAAAGCCCTGACTTTCTGTTGTTATAAAAACTAACACATCTTTTTGTTTTGGTATATAACTGCAGTTAACAGCCATCTATTACAGTTGTAAAAATCCAACTCTTCCTTTTGTTTAGCAGCAGGGGAAAAAAGTGCATATAATATATTTTTTCAATAGCTCTTGGATCAATAGCCTTTGCACATACAATGGAGCTGATGGCATAACAGATCCAGATTAGTATGTGTTGTATAGATTTATGGTTTGACAGGCCATCAATGAGACCTTGTTGGCACAAGTGAATACTGTATATTCTTAGTTGCTTGAGGATATTAAGTTTTGGAGTTTGCTACACAAACTATTGTAATCTGGTCTCTCTGCATTCCAGAATAGTGATTTTACTCACTTGAAAAAACACAGCCAGCCTCCACTCATTTTGGCAAAAGTGACCCATTAAATATTTTCTCAGAAGGTTATGTATCCCATGCAGTTAAATACTGTTGTATGTTTATCAGTATTTAAGCAAGCTGACAGTTGCATCTTGCCATTAACACAAATTTAAATACAAGCAACTTAGCACACATTTAAAAATTTAAAGGCAATCTCATTTCTTGATGGAAATGTTTAGTTCCATTGATTTTCATTGGTTTTGATGTGATGAAGGTTGATACTTTCCCCACAGTCAGTATGAGATTAGTGTAATAAAAACCTACTGAACTCTGTAGAGGAGCTTTTCAGCCCCTGCGCTGTCCATGTTTTGCAGAAATGGATCAAATCCCATGATGTAGATGTATTGCTTAGTTCAAATTTCAAAGTATCACAGAATATTCTGAGTTGGAAGGGACCCACAAGGATCATTGAGTCCAGCTCTTAGGTGAATGATCCATGTAGGGATCAAACCCGTGACCTTGGAGTTGTTAACATCCTGCTCTGAACAACTGAGCTCATCTCAGGGCTGAAAAGGGAAGCCTAGAGCACCTGGTATTCCCAGGTAGTCACCCATTCAAGTACTAACCAGGCCTGATCCTGTATAGCTTCCAAGATCAGATGAGATTTGGCATTCTCAGGGTGATATAGTATCTAAAGACTCTCTCCTGGGAGAAAAGTTTTAGAATTCCTTAGCTGATTTCCTACAGTAAAATTACAAAGATTTATACATACTGCTTGCTGTAACCTTCTGTAAATCAAGATCTGCTCTTGAAATTAGTAAAGTAGCTTTAAGCAATCCAATCATAAAGCCTTAACTGTCAGTAGGATCTCTCTTACCTAAGTCAGTGGTGCATCTCCAACTTTGTCCTAAACCATTTGATGAAAGTGAACTTCACGTGTACTTTAAGATTGTAATAGGGCAGCTGCAGCCAAGATTACCTCATGTAAGAAATTGTTTATGTAGTTGTATGATTGAAGACACTGCTTTAAAGGAGATGCTAGGTTTGTTTTTTTTCTCAAGTCACTTTATGCTTAGACTTGCAACATGGAACATACCATACGTGCATTTCAGTCTATGCTACTGTTCCATTAATAAATTTCTAAAATTGGATGTTGCACTTTTTCAACTTTTGCAGCTCATCACTTAAAATATTCAAAAAGTAAACTGATTTCCTTAAGTTTCCTCAGCAGTATGTACATACAACATCTGAAAATCTTGGCTGGTGATGAGACCCTTCTTTCAGCTCTTGTTTAAAATTGCCTGATAGGATTCATAAACGAATGTCAGAAGACAGGGGAACATTATAGTGCCGTGAAACGAGCAGGATTGCATAATTTCAGCTTGGCCTTCAAAACCAGTGACAGATTTGTTGGATTAATATTTGTTTGCTCAAACTGATTGCATGTAATTGATTCTATTTGAAATAACGGAAGTGGATGTCAGTGATAGCTTAAATTAACTCATGTCTGTGATTTGTTTTTGCATTTATTTTTTTATGTCTTTTTCAGGTGTTTTTTGATTTAATGAGAGAAATTAGAGCCAGAAAAATGGAAGACAGCAAAGAAAAAAATGGGAAGAAGAAAAGAAAAAGCCTAGCTAAGAGGATCAGAGAAAGATGTTGCATTTTATAATCAAAAGCTTGGATTCCTTTCCTACCCTGACCACACTAATAAAAACCATAATTTATAAGCATGCCATTGAAGGCTGAAGTGACTGAAATTACCCTAACATGTTGGAAAATGTAATGTACCACTAAAAGCATGATTTGGAGCGGCACTGAAAGTCAAATTCACTGAAAACAAATTATGTGGCTTCAAGAGAAGCAAAGCTCAGTCCATTTCATAATTGCCTACCTTCTCACATTTCTTCTGAATGTAGTGTTTCATAGGTAGTCTTTTCTTTAATAGTGAATAAGAGGGGCAAAGTATTACTTTGTGGGTTCTTATACAGCATACTTTTTTATCACTGGTATTTGTCAATTCATCTTGTCTTTTGTTGCCTTGAAAATTACAATTGTGAACATGATACCTAACAAAGCAGTATGCAACTGTTCTGCTATGGAGTTATGCAAATTAAAAAAGAATAATGTATATGAACAGCTATGTTGAGGAAAACTATATGTGGTTCTGCATTACCTGATTAACTTAGAAGAGCGATGTAATCTTTTACATTGAAACATTTGAATATGCCTTAATTTTAAAACCCAAACATAGCAGGTTGCTTAATCAAGGGTGTGTTTTCAACTCTGTTGCATGGAGACTGTCCCTGTGCATCAGTGCAAGACTGCCCTCTGTGGAGTGCAGTTACTTGGATGATTTCACTCACTAGCTGTCTGCTAGCAGTGTCTGTTCTTTAAATGTGTGCCATACTCTGGTAATGTGAATAATACAGAGCATATTCTGTCATCTCTAACTTGGTAGACAATATGGTATCTTAAAACTAAAACGTCAGAATACACATAAGACTGAAGTCATAAGCCTATGGCACATAAAAGCCTGGAATAGTTGTTTAAAATTTAACTGGCTGGTACCTTGAAACTTCCCTTTTGCACATAGATTTTTGTCTAGATGTTCCTTGAGTTTTAACTCCCTGGAATTGGGTGTAGCGGGGCTGATCTAGTAGCGCTTACGTGTTTTGAGTTAAGATGTTGTCTGGGAAATTCTGGTTAATTTCTTTTATGTTCCCAATACTTAGCTATTGGAACATGGTGTGTTATGCTGAAGCTCTTTGCAGGTTTTGTACTGTTTAGTCTATGTTAATTTTCAAATGGGGAACAGTGTAGCTACTTTTTCTAGTTAATGTTGATATCAAACAATCAAATATGCTTTGCAATACAGAAACCTTTAACATGCACATCCAAAATCCCCAAACAAAACATACTGCCTCAGTTGCTTCAGAACAAGAAGAATACTAGCACATGTTTAGTGTGCTGCATCTTAACTAAAAACATACCAGAATGTTTGAGGATTTTGGACTCCTCTGGGGTGAGACAGGCTAGATCAATTCCACAAACTGTTATACTTTTTATACATGTATAAGCCTATAACTGACAGTTTAAAATGTGCTCAAGAAAACTAGGTAACAAATATTTAACTCTAATGGTAACAGATGTTTTAGGGACTCAAGTCTTAGGAGTTACGTTTGTCATGTTCAGTATTTATCAGTAGGAATTTTGTATGTACATTTAGTAGACTGCCAAGTGCAGAATAAAAGTTACTCATGTAACTGGCAAATATAAGCCAGTCTTCATCTTACTGTGTACTCATTTGGGTCTATTTAAGCCAGGGAGTCTAACCACTAACATTGTGACTTTGCTTTGGAACCTGTATACTGGGAACTGAGGTGTTATGAAGCCACTGGACACACAAAACTTGTCTTGGCTGATGCCTTATCCTGTCCTTTTATGTGCTATTTGAGCCATTGAAAGATGAATAAACTTCCATTTTTTAAAATACTTGTGCAGTGTAAATTGATAATTGTATTATTAATAAACATTGCTATAGCCTGTGCCAATTGTCAAGCAGTTAAACCTAAGTACTCTAGAAGATTGGTTTGTGTGCATGAAGAAAATTGTACATTAAACCAAATTACTCTGGTAAAAAGCCACTTTAAAGAAGCTGAGGCTATGTATGTGCTACCTTCTATCCATGGGTAATTTGCTTAGATGCTACAAGACTAACTGAAAATGGGCAACAAACCAAAGTAAGTTTGTTCCAAAATGACAAGTGAGCTTGGTCCAAAATTACTATAAAAATGGATAGTGAGAATTAAAAAACTAACAAACAACAGAAATAACTAAAAACCCAAAACAAACAAAACCCCAAATCAAAAAAAAAGGACAACCTACATGAGTTTTAATAAAATAAAAATGAATTCTACATAATTTTCTTTTGGCACACTCAAGGAGAACCAAAGTGTGCTTCCTCAGCCTGCAGGGAATATAGCTTGCATCATGTATTACAGGATTTGGGTGTATCTTGAGAGAGTCATCCCAAGTGAGTGTTACATTTGCATCATAGAAGAATGTTTTGTTTAGCCTACTTGAGTAAAATTCCTGAAATTCCTAGGTCTAGCTGCTCAGCGTACTTCTGTGCCTGAGGGCACTTTTTATCCCCTATTTCTTCAAGAAGCTGAAGATACTCTCTGCTCTGGCAAGATCAAAGCTAGCCATGGTAGTTCACTCCAAGTTAGCCTAATGCTGGCAGTAGTGTTGCTCAATTTTGTGAAATGCAACGTATGGTAGGTCTGCAGAACAGAGAGATGCCTTAATTTGTAAAAAGCTATAAAGTTGAGTCTTCTGTTATATGTGAAGCCAATGTTGAATTTTTATGCTAACTTTATTCTGTAGCTTTTCATAGCTTTAAAAACTCAATTGACTTTCAAAAATGTTGGCTAAGAAATCTGTGGTGTATTTGGTAATTTCTGTAGCCTCCCAATGAATATACAGTAGCTTAACAATAGTGGTGTCTAGCAGTTTTCTTTGACTATTTTGCAGCATCATGAGGGTGTGCAGGAAATCCTTTCCTGTTCATAGAGACCTTGTTAATATCACAGTAGCATGCAGAATGACCCTTCTGACAATTACAGTGGCAACCATAATGCAATAAAATACACTTCATATCTGAGACTTGTGCTCATTATATTCATAGGTAGGAACCAAATCTTCTATTTCTATGTGAAATGAGCTTACTTAAAATCCTTGGGACACCAAGGTTTTCAGTGCCTCTGTGAAACTATAGAATCAGAATATTCTGAGTTAGAAAGGACTCACAAGGATCGACTCCAACTCTTGGAGTACTCTTGGAATACTCAAGTCGTAGTATGTGCCAGAGAGCATTGTCCAATGCTTGAACTCTGCTGGGCTTGGTGCTGTGACTGTTTACCTGGGGAACCTGCTCCAGTGCCCAGCCACTCTCCATGAAGAGCCTTTTTCTAATATCCAAGCTACACTTCCCCGACACAACTTCATGCCATTTCCTCAGGTCCAGTCACTGATCATGAGAGAAGAAATAGTACCTCCTCTCTGCTTTCCCTCATGAGGATGGTGAAGAGTGTAATGAAGTCTTCCTCCAGAGAGGAGATGTCCTCTGCTTGATTATAGTTCAGTGCAAAACGTGGAGCAGCAGAGCAGTGCCTGGTATCACATGAGTGCATACAATACATTTAGTTGTGTCAGAACTGGATGAGAAGGTAAGACTGAGCCTATGACAACTGAGAATTTAAGAGGAAAAAGTAATAGCACACCTTAATTTCTAAACATTCTCATTGTTAGACATGTTGGCTCTTATAAACATGTGGCTACACAGTCAGTCATGTGCATAAAATATTTCATTACAAATTCACTCTTACCAATTTTTGGCTGTAATTATTTTAAATAAATAAGTATGTTTTAAAGAACTATATTATGAGAGAAACTTCTTGCATATTTTTGTGCTAACTTCAGTTTGTTACTAAAATTGAGTGGTAAGAAATGTGCCAGTGTTGCTATTACTGAAGCACACATTAATATTTGATCTAAACACATGGAGCAGACTGGGATATTTTGGTTGAAGCTTCATTGTCAAAAAAATGCTGAAATGCATACCACTTGAGATCTGACTAGGATTGGGCATATGGCAATGCTCTTCCCATTTTCAAAAGACCCTGAGTAGATCAAACCATCTATTTAACTGGTACAATCTATTTTGGACATAATTTGGTTTGTGTGTGCTCTAAGGTATTCTTTTCAGCTTGTCCTGGGCAACCCAAAAAAATGTAGATTGTATTCCATTTATCCTTGACATCAATCCATGCAGTTTGTGTTAATGTTCCTTTAAGACCGGGGGGCAGAAGTGGATCCAGAATGTTTTACTCTGGAGGGGTAGGTTCTGGGGGGGGCTGGGGCGGGGGTGGGAGGTTCGAGGGATCCCTTTTAGGAGACAGGGAGCAGGCACACAGAGTCCTCTCTCTTGTTTCTTGCTCAGATGCCAGGGAAGTTGCCTGGCATAGGTCTCCAAGAAACTGCATTTTTTTCAATCCAAAACTGTTTCAGAGGGAATTTCACAATTCCCTGCACACAGCTGCAGCACTGGCTGGAGCCGTTGGGGCCAGGGCTGTGGGTTTCGGTGCCCAGTGAGGTTGGTTTTCTTTCCCCTCAAAGCAGCAGCACTCGAAACTGCAGTGACCAAACCAACTGGGTCTGGCCAGCCAAAAGGAAGCAGAGGAGCTGGCACTGCAGGTGAGGTCAGCTGCCCCAGGCAGTGCCAGGCCCAGGGAACTGACACTGCAGGGGGAAGGCTGAGCCAAGTGGGGTTTCTCTGCCGTCTTGTCTTTGTACTCTGGGCCACATGGTCTTCTTTGGAGGCTGCCATATTGGATGGGGCTTCTCCAGCATCTTGTTTTCTTTGTTCCTGGGGAGTCCACAGGGTTCAGTACCTTTGTACCTTGTGATCATTACTGCTATCTAAGCTGTGACTATTTTGCTTTTTAGTAAACTGTTATTTTTTTCACTTACACCTCACATTTGTCTCTCCTTATTGGTGAAAGGTGAGCAGTTAAAACTAAAGGGGAGGTAGCTCATTTCTCAGGCTCCACCCCATAGTTAATCTTAAACTAAAACATGCTGTGCAAAATGTTGATTTAAAAATATGCATCTACTCATTTAATGAACTTGGTAGCAATTACATTTTTCCCTAGTTCATTTCTATTTGATTTGGTCATATTTTTTGCAGAAGAGCAAGGAGAGGGGAAGCTGATTTCTGCACAACCTGAGAGCAAGTGGCCATCATCCATGGGCAGCTGTGGAAACACAGAGTAGACAAAGGGAGAAATCAGGAAGTGTCCAGGACTCAGATGAAAGCTCAGTGGGTCTTTGAAAAGCTTTCGGGGGTAAGACAAGGATCAGGAACTAAAACTGTGCACACCAGGGATAGGCACAAAGCACTGGCATGCTCCTGATGCCTAAAGCAAGGTGGGAAAAACAGCCAGTGAGGCCCATGAGGCAGACAGTGCCAAACTGCAAACTGGATACATGTCTTCTATTTTTTTTCCTTTTCCTGGCAGCATCAGTATTGATTTTCAGATATTTTCTTGCTGTCTGAGTAACAGGTGAGATAGCATCTGCAGCAGCATTTGACCTACATTTGCTCTACCCCTCTGCTGTCCTCTTCACAGGCATCACTCTCATTCCTCTTGGAGAGGGAGTAGGCAGTAAATGGTTACAGTGTTTGAGCCACTGATCTGGCTAATGTTGGTTCCTGTGCTTATGCTGTGAGCATAGAGTAAAAAGAGGTTGAAGGCAGGTAGGAAGAAGACCCACTGCAGCCATGACCATGGCTGTGACAGCACCCTTGCACTCTTTTTGTATGGAAAGTCTGAAGGAGGATCTGGGGCCTTGAGGTAGTGTAGTGTTGTTCTTCTCTCTGTGCTTCTCATGGGTTGTGCATTTTCCACCCTTTTGTTCTTCATTGATGCTGTGACAGCTTACTGTTAGTCAGTGTCCTAGGCACAAAGGAGAGGATCTGGTAGAATTGAGCTTTTGTTTCATGGATGTCCTGGCTAAGATTTGAGGCATGATAATAATCAGCAGTTTAAATGCTATATTTTAGACATTGGACAGGTCCTGAAAGTAATGAGTTGAGGTTGACCTTCAATTGAGCTCAGCATGCTTGGTATGCTTCTTGGTATGTTAGTTCTTTTTGCTTTTTGCTTTTTCTATGAAGGAAAACTTATTAGATAGGGTTGGGTTTTTTTCAGTACAACAAAGCAGACCTGTTAGCTAAAATGCTGCGAGACTAATGTGTTAAGTATTAGTCATCTCTAAAGCATGTGTCTAAAACAGTAATCCTTCTGCTTTATTTGATAACTGCCAAAATGCCTACTTAAATAGATGGGGGAAATGCCAAAAGAGGGGTTAAAAATAATGTACTGTGTCTACGGATAGCACTTTGCTATGGGTAGTTGTAAATCCTGTGAGTGTCAGAGCTGGCTTGAAGAGGTAGGTTCTAGATAGTGTGTAGCTGAGGAGCCCATCCTGCATCAGACAGAGGGCTTGATCTTTTCACCTTGATAATGTCAGAAGTATGGGGGTTTGTTGTCCTGTGGAAACCCAGCAAAACTGGATAAACCCAGAAAAATTAAAAAAAAACACTTCTTGCAAATCTGTGCAGATGGTTGCATTATGTTGAGATGATCCACGGTTCTCACCCCGCTCAGAAGGTATATGCCTTCTTCCCACAAAGTGGCAGAGACAATGCCTAGACTGGGAGATGGTTATGGGTATTTAGTGCCTTCTGCTAGTCCAGAGCTGTGAAAAAATGTCATCAGGGGAAATTTCTCCATATGTACTGGTCTCCAATTTCTTGATATGGTGACCTTGCAAAAGCTTCTCAAAGAGGACCAGTATTGAGAAAATAAAACACAGAGAAAAGACCCTTTTGTTTCAGTAGACATCAGGTGCGGGAGCCCAGGAGTCACAGAGGTTCAGCCAGGGACCTACAATGGTAAAGCCAAAAAGCACATAAAGCCACAAAGGCAGGAATAGGCATGACTTGGTTCCCCTTTCTCTGGAAAACACAGTCTATAAGGAATTGTTTATGGCCCAGAAGAGAGAGCTAGTGCTGGCATTGATGGTGGGCTCCCCCTGGTGCCTCATCCCCACGGTGAATAATGCCCTTAGAGACCCAAGCATATGCACAGAAGACTGCCCTGCTGCCAAGTGGCAGAACTTGCTGGGGAGCCCTGGGGAGCTGCCACAGAGTTCTTTCTAAACCCTGCACAGCACCATTCCTGGTCATCCCTTACAATTGAGCTGGACTGATGTAGAACAGTGTTGAGAGTTGGGCAGGGTAGGCTGTTACAGCCACTTTTGGGGCCCACCTAGGAAGTCTGGAAAGCTTCTTCCCCCAAGATGTGGGCCACAAAGACCACTTCATGGAGCATGAGCAGCAGTACCTGGTCAAAATGGCCCAAAGAAGCCCTGAAAACAGGCCATTGCTCAGTGCTGCAGAAGAAGGTAAGAAAAACACCTGAGGACACTTGATAATCCAGCATGGAGAAAAAAAAAGAAGCCATTCTCTCTCAAGCTGCAGGGCATGAGAGGCCATCTTCATGAGTCATGAGCAGCAGGCAGCAACCCAGCCAAAAGAGACTGAGGAAGCCCTAAGCAGTGGTCATGCTCAGGCCTAAGCATTCTCATGCACTGCTTACCTCCACAGCAGAGAAAGGTAAAATAACCTCAGGTACCATTATCAATCTGTCCCAGGAGAAAATTCCTTCCTGACCTCAATGCTGGTGACCAGCTATTCCCTGAGCACTTGAGTGAGACCTTTCATCTCCTTGTCACATAGGGTGGTAAACTACTCAAGAGATGTCCAAGACAGATTCTGACTCAACATATCAGAGGCTTCTGAGAGTAGCCACATGCCCCCAGCCTAATGGATCTTGGAGACAACATTGCTTTCTGTGTCTGGCAGGACACAAGTGGGTGCTCCAAAGCACTGGACTCCCTTGTGAAATCTCTGCACCCTATATCTTACAGCTGCTGACCCATCTCTGCAGGGCATGGGAACAGAGAGTTCTGCAGTGGTCCTCCTGAAGGGATACTCTTGGTCTTGCCAGTGCTCTCCAGGAGATAAGAGCTTGAGATCCTTGGGCACCTCCTCATATTCTAGATCTTTGCATTGCCAGCATCCCCGTTCAGCCATCTATCCCCCTTCCCTTCCCTTCCCTTCCCTTCCCTTCCCTTCCCTTCCCTTCCCTTCCCTTCCCTTCCCTTCCCTTCCCTTCCCTTCCCTTCCCTTCCCTTCCCTTCCCTTCCCTTCCCTTCCCTTCCCTTCCCTTCCCTTCCCTTCCCTTCCCTTCCCTTCCCTTCCCTTCCCTCTCTAGCTCCGGTGTCCACGCTCGTTTTTTGTGCCTCCCTGGCAGGCTCCGGAGGAGCGAGGGTGCCGTCGCTGACGTGGAGAAAGCAGAGCGGAAAGTGGCAGCAGGTGGACAGGCAGGAGAACGGGGTGCAGGCGGAGGCCGTAGTTCCGATAAGCCAGCTGTCCCTGCTGCCCGCTCCCCCGCAGCTGCAGCGGGATGTGTGGCAGGAGAAGATGCCGCGGCTGTGGTCTGGCGGCTCCAGAGGCCGTGGCCGTGCCCAACGCCCAAAAGCAGGCGGTTGCCGTGCACAGGGGGATGTGAGGGGAGAGGGAAAAGACACCAGGAGAAGAGGGATAAAGAAACCCTCAGAGACTGTGTCAAACAAACAAACAACCATTTTATTTCCTTCTACAATCAAGGGATCTTGGCTTGCGCCGCCGGCGGCGGGACGGCCTCTTCGGGGGCTGGGGCGCGTCCTGAGGGCCAGCGGCCCTCCTCTTTGCTGGGCGCCGGGGCCCCTCGGGCGGGCAGTCGCTGTCGGGGCCAGGAGCGGAGGGGCTGCCGGCCCGGGCAGAGGGGCCGGGCGCTGCTGCTGCGGCGCTGCCGGGCTCCTCCGGGGGCTGCTCCCGCTCCGCGGGGCCGGGCGCGGACGGAGAGCGCCCGGGGCCCGCGCGGAGCTCGGCCTCCACCGTGCCGACGTCCGCCTCCGCCTCGGAGGCTGCGGAGCCGCAGGGGGAGGCCGGGGTGGGAGTGGGAGTCCCCTGGGGGGATGCAGAGGGGTCAGGCATGCCTGTGGGACCCTCCTCCTGCTCCTCCTCCTCCTCACCCTCCTCCTCCTCAGCCTGGGGGTTGAGGAGGTTCATCTGCCGCAGGATCTCGTCGCTGCAGCGGTCAGCGGCAGTGTTGATGAGCCGCTGCACAAATGCCGCCGTCCGCCCCTGCAGCAGGGGCTGCATCTCCCGGACCAAGTCCTCCTCACTCAGCCCGTAGCGGCACAAATTGACTACAATGACACTCTGTGCCAGAGCCACCTCCCACCAGCGGGCGTTGAGGAGCTCTGATAGCTCCTGGTTCAGCCAGGGCATCAGGGGCTCGAGGATCTCTGAGCGCTCCTGGAAAAAATTTGCCCAGATCTGAGGTGGGAAGCCAGCTACGTAAGCCCTGGGCATCGGCTCCGCAGCCCTCTGCTCATCCTGGCGGTGAGCAGCCGATGAGTCTGAGGGCCTTGGAAGAACTATCTCCAGAAAGTCTTCGTCTGACCGAACAGAGTAAATGATGCTGCTGATTGCCTGCCTGCACAGGGGGCACGATGGTTTCCTCTTGGCCCACCGCACAATGCAGCCCAGGCAGAACAGGTGGCTGCAGGGTGTTACAGAAGCGATTTCACCTGGAATGTCACGGCAGATGGGGCAGTTCCACTCTGTGGCCATGTTTGCGTGTTGCAGCAGAGCTGGGGACAGCAGCTGCTCCTTCTTGTTGGTGTGACACGCTGAAAAATGGTCACTTGTTGTCCCAGGGAAATGGGCAGCTAAAAGAAATAAATGCCCAAGCCCCTCAAGAAGGACACACTCACAGCTCCCCAGACACCATCACCCACCCCAGGGCCACCCTATGTAAGCACACTTCCTGCACCACTCACCTGTGCTGCTGCAAGCACCAGCCACAGTACTTAGATTCCTGAACCAGAAAGGGCTAAGGAAACAGGCAAAGTCTTGTGAATGAGAACTGAGAGTTGCTGACAGCAGCTCCCAATGGCCTCACAGGCTTCCAGTCCTCCCAGGCACGCTTGCCAGGAGTCCAGACACCAGTAAGACTGAGCCAGGGGCTCCCTGTGCCCAAACATAACCAGTGAGGGATGTGAGGTCACAGTGCGTTGCTGGCAACTTAGGTTGCCAACCATGGAGTGTGTGGACGGCTGATGTCACAGTCTGCTGTTCTGTACTGGCAACCTTGACTGCCTTCCAAAATCTGCCATAGAATGTCTTTCTCCCATGCAGGTACATGGCATCAGGAGAAAAAATGGGGTATGTGGGCCATGCTGTACCATCATTTGTTAGTGCCTCTGAATTTTACAACCATTTCAAGTCATTAGTTCAAGCACTTCTCCTTTAGAAGCATGTTACCTGCTAGTTTTGCGTTTTAGTGATGGGAGGGTGCTATGTACATCAGGTACATGGGCTGGCCTGTTTAAATCTGGTGAGGTGACAGCCCATATTCTCTATTCTCAATGCTGCTTGCCTGCACCGCTCAGAGGTAAGCGCATCCTGATATGTCATGCCAATCTCTGCACAAACTTGCCAGGTTGTTTTTAAATTCAGCTTTTTTTCTTCTCTACAGCCCCATGGGATTGGGGTTGAGAAGCACAATGGTGTGGTCATTAGCTCTGTTGCTCTCAACCCATTCAAAAATAAAGTTGAAAATGGACAGATAGCTGAAAAGTAAGCATCAAGCACAATTTTGTGCAAACCAGTCAGAAATGTGGAGAAAAACTATACTTCACTGAGTTTTAATCTCTCTCCCTTGTGTTAGGGCTTGCCACAGACTGGGCCACCCAAGCAAGGGCAGGTCTGCCTATTCTTGCTGTGCTTCCCAAGCTGCTTTGCCTGCAGCTTTCAGGGAGCTGTAAATCACTCCAGCCAGGATTGCAGCTGGGCATTTTCTTTCTCTTTAGGATCTTTTACTAAAACTACTGGGAAGTGATCAAGTGAGTTATAGCTCAAAACCAGCCTGGTAGAGAAGGGAATTTTTGGAGGAGTTTTCCTGCCTCATCCTCTCAGGAATATCTTATAGTGAAAAAGCCCTAGGCACATCACAGTATCATCCCTACCTTCTTGAACCCTAAAATTACATAACTTCAACCAGTGCCAACTGAGCAGAAGTTTAGTTCATGTTCAGTGTGAAGTAAAACTTTTAAAAGCCAAGTTCATGCTGCTTTGATGAATGAGCCCAGTATCCAGGGTTCTCTGTTGGAGGAGGGTGAATGTGTGTCGATCTGTGCTTTTTCTTGGCTCTTTCCTTGCACTGACCCCCTTCAGTGCTGAGGGCAGCACCAAGCTCTCACCTGGCCACTCCCTGTGCACAGGCTGTTGTCATTTTTAAGGGCAGGATCTTTTAAAGATCCCTTGAAGAGTTTTGGTTTATTATGAGAGGGAAAGAGTAAAAAAATCAGTGATCCATCTCTTTGGATCAGGGACTTACCTGAGCTTCCTTGGAGACTCTATCTGTTGTGCACTTGACCTGGCTGACCCTGGGCTGTCCTGTCCAGCTGTCTCTCATTAACAAGCAGGATGGGATGTGGTTCTAGTCTAAGGAGATTTGTGTTTCTGCTGGGTCCATTAATTCCAGAGTCCATTTTCAGGATGGCCAATCAGTAGTACTGGGGTCAAGAAGGAATCTTCCCCCAGGGCAGACTGGCACTAGTTCTCAGGGAGTTTTGCTTTCCTCTGCAGCACTGAGCAGGACCACTGTTCAGGACTCCTTCAGTCCCTTTTGGCTGGGTTGCTGTCTGCTGCTCATGCCTCATGAAGATGGTCTGTCATACCTGCAGCTGTGGGCAAGCAGCATTTCTTCACAGGGAAAGTCCATCTGGCCCAATATTCTGTCCCCAAAGTGTCCAACACCAGTGTCTGCAGAAGAGCACAGGAGCACTGAAGTTCAGTCCTGACGGGGTCCTGGTGGTGCTCACAGGCTTCAGTGGCTGGGACTGGCCTCCCCTGCGAACTCCAGCCCCACCACCTCCTGCCAAGGGCCCGGGGGACATGGCTCAGCCCAGCCTGGGACCTCTGTCCCTGCCTGAGCCCTGCTGTGGGTGTGCCCATGTTGTGGCGCGGCATGCGCTCCTCTCGCCGCGGCAGTCCGAGCCGTGCCGGGCTGGGCGGTGAGGGAAGAGAACGGGCGGCCGCTTCCCCCTGCAAGCTCTGCAGTTCAGTTCGTGGCACGCGGGGACAGACGAAGGCGACACGGGACTTGGGGGTGAACAGGATGGTTTTATTCAGCAAGCCCCAAGACCCCCTCGAGGGGGGGGGCAAAGGTTTTATACAAGAACTCAGGAGGACGGGTGTAGGAACAGTAACCAATAAGGGAATAGCAGGGGAGGAGTTTAGGGCAGAACTAACATATCACAAACCTATCAGGGGAAACAGGGGAGTGGAATAGTACAAATGGATCAATAGAGTGTTGAGCCTCACTAAATAGACAAGGAATGGTCTGGAAGCTGAGGATGGGGCTAGGATGAATGACAGGGAAGGTTCTAGGGAAAGGGGCAGGGAAAGGGAGGATTGGCAACTTGGAGATGAGGGGGTTAGGGATGGGGGGGTGAACAGATATTAAACAAATATCAAATGAAAGAAAAACACACCACCGCATCTCCCTCTTTTCTTTTACAAAAGGAAGGAGAATTCTGTGGTTTAAGCAAATTAATACAACATAAAATTATATGATAACTTTGTAAATTACTTAAAGGACATGAAAGACACATTATTGCATTTATAGGGCAGGAAGAGTAGTAACATCCTAAATTAGACATAAGACTGTACAAAACTTGCTGTTTTGCTGCTCTGAGTAACAATCTAGAATAATGCAAATAATTGAAATAATTGAAATAGAATTGAAATCAGATAAAAACCAGGTGATTGAAATAGAATGAAATAGTTAGCAGAAATTAAACTAAAAAATTGAATTAGAATGATTAAAATCACAACTATCTAATTTAAATAAAATAATTAAATGGGATTATCGGAATTAAATATAATAAAAGATCAACTAAATATAACTAATAAATTTTTAAACTTCGCAGCAATGCATCAAGCCTGAAGTGATACACTAGCTACGTGATTCCTGTAGCAATGATGGTCAAAAACACAGCCTTTAAGTAAAAAAATATCAGAAAAGACTGAATTAATTATAATTATAACAAAACAACTTAATATTGAATTAAATTGTAACATTACATATTATTAAAAAAAACATAAGTTGAAAGACATCAAAAATGATAAACTAATTGTGATTATAACATATGAAACATATAAAAACTTCATCTGGAATATATAAAATTGTCCTAAACAAAAGTCCAAATTAAGGGTACAAAGCACAGCAGGATTTGTGATTTCATCTGATTTAAAACTTGCTTCGTTACGGCGTTTGCGATGTTCAGCTTCTTAAATTCTTAAAGCAGAGTCAGCGGATAATGATGTGGTTTGTTCAATTTGAATGTTTGTTTGAGAGGTGGGCATAATATCTTGAGTATTAATTAAATGAGACGATTTTTTTTTTTCCTA